>NC_057803.1:364682365-364686147 GCF_018294505.1 Triticum aestivum
GTCGCCCTGCCGCCCCGCATAGCCGCCGCCGCCTCCGGAGTGCCTCGCCGGAGGTATACCCGCTGCCGTTCGCCTCGTTTTTTTTTCGAAATCCTAGATCGGTTTATTTTTTCTGATTTATTTATTTAGTGAACGTTCATCGATCCGTTCATTTTAGCGAACGTGTTCCCCGGTTAGTTTCTGTTAACGAACGTCCGTTCGATTAACTGTTCGTCAGTTTTCTTTTCTCGGATTAAATCCGCGATTTCTCTGATCGCGATTCCTGATCCGATTTTCGTTTTAGTTCAATTTTTCGCTCGTTTATCGGAATCAGGCGATTCAAGCGCCTAGAGTTTCATCTCGAAACCCTTTATCCGTTTAACCAACTTAAACAAGATTTTGCTACTGTAAAATTTGCCCTAGATCCAGATTGCTAGAACGAAGTTGTTTTCTTTCGTCGTTTGTCTTTCGTTGCTTCGTTCGATTTGATTCTTTGGCCAACCGGAGTTCTTAAGTTGAACCTTCTGGTTAGATCTTTTGTTTGAGTTTTGCCTATGCATTAGATGAGTACTTATTGTATGCTCGTTTGTTTGTTTGCGATAGAGTATCCAGAGTGCGCCGCTTGTTACTTCGAATCGCTAGGTTTCCCGGATCATCAGCAAGGCAAGTAACACTTTGATCATACCTTTTCTACTACCCAGTTTTACTGTATTAGATCAATCCTCACACATTGCATGATTAGGATCTAATTAAATTGTGGGATGGGAAGTAGATGAGGTAGTACCTATTACCTGTTTATTTTCAAACCTTTGGGAGTTACTTCTACGTTTGCTTATTATGCCATGCTATGCTAGTAGACGTGGATTGGGTGAGTGAAATTCATGATAGATGTGAGATTGTTAATTAATGGTTTATCTAAGGTGGCAACTTAAACACACATCTGGGTGAATTGAGGCACCTGGGTATTCCAGGACTTGCCTGTTTTTTTGGACCGCCACCCAGGCTCAAAGTGATCATAAGACTATTCATACTAGAAACTTCCGTGTGCAGCCACAAGCTATTATGGGCTCTAGCATAATTGACTAAGTTGTGCGAACTCTTACAGTGGTAGACTAGCAGATGTAGGGGATGTAGGTGGTACGGTCTACCCGATCGTAAGGTGCTAGCGCTTCTGAAAGACTATGTCTCGGTCATCCGTCTTCTCAAACACCTTGTAGTGCGAGAAATCAAACGGAGGCGATCGAGTCTTGTGGGGAAAAGTGCGTAAACCTCTGCAGAGTGTAACAAACTAATTATGATTAGCCGTGTCCCCGATTATGGACATCTTGAATATCTAGTACCTGAATTTTCATGTGAATCTCAACATGTTACTCTAAATTAATTTTGTTGGGTTATTTTAATGATGATGCTTAAGTGGGATTGGGAATGCTGTCAACCATTCTCAATGTTTAACAACTACCATGATAGTTAAATAAATTTTATTCCTTTGAAGTAGGGAAAAATTGGCTTTACGCAAAAACTATAACCATAGAGCTTTTCACCAGCCAAATATGCATATAGTATAGTTGTTTCATTCCATTACTCTCTATGTGTTACCTTACCAACATATTCTATGTGCTGACCCGTTTTCGGGTTGCAACGTTAATGTTGCAGACTTTTCAGACGATGATTAAGGAGTTTTTAGGTCGTGGTTCTATACTCAGTGATGCCGTTGGAGTTGATGGACTCACTTATCTTCCAAGCCTTCCGCTGTTATCGTTATTAGATAGGCTTAAGCCATATTTATTGTACTAAGTTCTCTTATGAGACACTCGATGTAATAAGTGTGTGATTGCTACTCTGCTATAAATCCTCCGAGTACTGTGTGGTGTCAGCATTACTGATCCAGGGATGACACCGGAGCACAGAGATCAGACTGTTTGAGGTCTAGTCGCTACAATGGCAAAGCGCCAGAACTAGCAGCCGTCCCGGGAGGGGCTGGGAATGGCGCCAACGCTAACCTTAGCGTGCCGCCAGTTCGGCCTTGCGATGGGAGTTGGTGTTTGAATCGTGGGAGGAGGAGGAAGATGGAAGTGGGGAGGAGGACGATGGACATAGCGAATAGATCGAAGGGAGCCTCATACCCGTCCGCCTTCGAGGGTTTCTCGTTACCTTGTTTTTTTTTTCGTTACCTGTGTGGGACGAAAAAGAACCCAGATGAATGTAGGAGGTGAGACAAAAAACCAGACGAAGGTGGGAGGTGGGATGAAAAAAACCCCCGGAACAGAGACCACCAACTGCTCCATTAGAAATAGAAATTTCAACATCCACTATAACCTCCTTTTTACACTAATTCGCCTAGTTTCGAGGCACTTTTTCTGTATTCCATCCAAATGACCATTCGTATAGTTTTCCTCCATTTTGTAATCCTCTGTTTTGCACCTGTAATCCCATCAATTTTTTTGGTATTTTTGAATTTCTGTATTTTCAAATTCTACTCCCTCCTTTTGAAAAGCCCTCACCCAGGCATATGACCCAGGGCAGCAACAAAACGGATCCTTCCCAGGCGCAATAGCGTGCGTAACGAAGGTCTGCCGCCCCGCGAATCAACCTGTGGTTGAGTTGGTTAGATGGACAGTGGTATTCCCAACCCACCATGGTTCAAATCCTGGTGCTCGCATTATTCCTGGATTTATTTCAGGATTTCCGGCGATATGCTTTCAGTGGGAGGAGACGTTCCCGTCGACGACGAGGTGCCTGCGGTGACTTCGTAAATCTCAAGATGATATGCCGGCTCAGTCTCTCGAAGGTGCTTATAGGGGTAGGGTGTGCGTGTGTGCGTTCATAAAGGTGAGTGTATGCACGTGTATATGAGCGCTTGTGTCTGTACTGATGCTAAAAAAAAAAGGTCTGCCGCCCCTGCAGCGTACCAACGTTCGGAACGCTCCAAAGCGTCTAGCCAGCCCAGTCCGGCAGCCGCAGGAAGACGGAAAGCTCCACACACACACACACCCTCCCCCAAAAACAAAAAGCGAAGCAAGGAGAGCGAGCTACCATCACCAAAACCCAAACCCTAACCAACGCCACCACCACCGTCCCTACGCTTCTGCTGTTTGTGGGATGCGCAGCAGATCGGCGCCCGGATCCAATGGCGCGCTTATTGCTGCTGCTGTAGCGTAGGGCGGCGAGGAGACCGGTGCTCGGATGCGGCCGATCCGAGGCATCGGCGAGGAGGAGGACGAGGGGATGTCGTCCGCGCCGGCGCCAGGTGGGGCCTTCGACCGCTACGTCCAGTGCGGTGGCGCGGTGGCGGTGCTGGCCTCAAGCGGCAACACGGTGCGTCGTCCCGTGCTTACCGCCGCGTGGCTATGGGTTGCTTGCGTGGCTGGGGTAGTGGATTGGCTGGGTTTGGGATTTCGTGTGGGTTTGGCATCCGACGCTGATGGGCAAGCATTTCGCTTCCGTGTTCCCGGAAGCTCTTGACCGTACGCTGCTCTGAGCGCTCTTTGTTAGCACGAGTGTTTGCTTCACTGCTATTAATAGGTTTGGCCTGGCCTTGGTTGGATTGTGTTGGAGGCGACGGGGAGATTTTATGCCTTCTTTGGTCCAAGAGCTTTGAATTCCTGGCTAATGATGATATTAGTGGGTATAATTGGCAATGCAGCTTAGGTTTGGATCCAGAGGGCGAGCTTGCCATTGGGGTGTAACACGGATCATGTTAGGATATGGACTACCTGTGGAGATTTTTGCTAGTTGCTCGATGCAAATGCTATGTCCGGACAATTGACGATGGTTGAATTGGGACAGAGTGAACAGATGACTTG
>NC_057803.1:364686485-364715859 GCF_018294505.1 Triticum aestivum
ATGGGGAGAGATTTGCTGTACGGTAAAATAGTGCAGAAATGACTAAGAGGGGTTGTCAAGGAAGGAATACAGTGGTTATAACAAGGCACTAAATAGAATTGCTTCATTGAAAACTCCACATAGCAGTTCCTTACTTTACTTTTACCATATACTCCGTAAAATTTTACTATATGCTGTCCAATGCTTGATTGAGAACTCCATGTCGCAGTTTCTTAGTTCACTTTTACTATACTCTGCCCATCTACATTTCTGATGCCATAACATCATTCTAATCAGGTTTTCAAGAGTGGACATCTCTTCATATCGTCCAAAGGTACACTCTTTGACTTTCCCTCTCTAACTAGTTGTTCCGCCCAGTTTAGCGACATGGATAAGAAAAATTAAGAAGCAAAATGTTTCCATGTGTTCTAGTATTGTCGTGTTAAGCCTTTAAAGCAACATTGGCATGCATACTTCTTTCTTTTTCTTGTGATTATCAGAGGGACCTATGCAGATATGGCACTGGCACTTTTAATACGACTCTTCCATTATTGTTAATCGGTTGCTCAGGTTCTGTAGCTAAGTAGGGGCACTTGAATGTTGGGTAGTTCTCTAAGGAGGAAATCACCTTTAAATTCACGAACTTAAAAGATTTAAGAGTTATCTAAAGAGAAGTTTTTCTTGATGATAAGATATGTTTCTTATCACTAACATATACGAGGAACAGAAATATGTGGTCATGTACATAGTTCCATCGTCACTGTCAAGTTTGTTAGGTTGTCTCGTGTACAGAAAAATGGCCACCAAATCAGTGAACCATATTAATCCTTTGCATATCTGAATCATGGTCTGATATCACACACTATGGTATTAGGGTTCAATTTCACGTGGCTGGTTATGGTAATCTGATGCAGTTTTGGGTACCATGACTTTTTGTCCTAACGGAAAAGAGAATACTTACATATTTGCTTTTCAGGACTTGGATGGAAATCATGGAAAAAACGCTGGTTCATCCTCACACGAACATCATTAGTTTTCTTCAAGAGTGATCCTGTTAGTACCTCTATTCTCATAAGTTTCCTTTTCATTTGTGAGATGCAATACTTTACATTTATACATCTTAAGGCTGAAGATACGATTATTACTATTATGATGATCATACGTTTGAAATTTTCCTCCAAAAGCTTAACTCCTCAAGTATAACACATCATGAAGTAAAATGCCTTTAACCCTTAAATTTGTGGAACATGAGAGAGACATACCCAAGCAGCTGCTCGATCTGGTGTGAAGCAGCGTCATGATCAGATCCTCTTGTATGTTAAAGAATGGGCCTGGGTGATGTAGGGTGGAACCCTAATTTGATGATCTTTTCACACTTGGAGGAGGAAAAGGTGAAATCAACAAGAACAACAAGAGGAATCACTCAAACAAAACCCAAATCACACATCCACTAGAATAACATACATGAGATCCACAAGCATAACATGAACAATCAAGGGAAAATAGCACAAAGGTAAGGTTCTTCCAAAATCCAAAGGAGATGAGGTCTTGATAGTCTTCTCCACAAGGGAGGTCTTGATATCCACTTGGGGAACTTCTCCTAAGAGGTCTCGATCTCCAAGAAGAGGGGTAGTTGAGCAAAGCTCTCTCTAGAATATCTCAATATACTTTGCTAACCCTAATTCGTCCAAGTGAAGGGGTATATATCGTATAGGGAGAGAGGGGGATACATGGGTCAAAACCCGAGTGGCTGTGCACAAGCAGTTCCAGACGTCCAAAGGTTACCAGTCGTCCGGTGTCTCGCGAGGGACAGGACGTTCGGTACGGGTCGGACTTCCGACGTTTTGGCTTGGGTGCGGTGATGCCGGATTTTCGGATGATGTCGGATGCCCGGTCGTCCGGAGGGCTTTGGTCTTCCGCTGTTTTCGTATTGGACTGGGTGCACCGGATTTTCGGAGGGGTCTGGTCGTCCTATACTTACCGGTTGTCCGGCCACCGGAGAGCTTGTCGGCTGGGCCTTCTGGCTGGCTGATCCTCAGGGCGTCGGACGTCCGGTGGTTGTAGCTTGACGGCAACTCCTCTTGCTTCTTGTCCTTGTTGTCATGTCCGTTGTTCGTAGCGGCTCCATGGCCTTCCTCCAAGTATCTGATCACACGCAGCGTCTCCGCTTGAGGTAGTAGCCATGTCTCGCATGCGGAATGTGTAAGTTCGGAGAGGAACGAGTTCACCTCGGTTTTGATGGCCCTTGTACAAGCTCTAGTCATTGGTACACTTGGTGTCTTGGGAGACAAAGGTACGTCCATCGGGATGACCGTAGGATGCTCCGCATCATCTTCCTCCCTTAGGAAAGATCCGACCTCGGGTTGTTAACTCCATCACCATGGAAAGGAGATAGGTCCTTGACGTTGAAAATGTCGCTCATGTTGTACTTGTTGCGCGGGAGGTCGATTTTGTAGGCATTGTTGTTGTAGCGAGCTAGCACCTTGAATGGTCCATCGATGCGAGGTAAAAGTTTGTACTTGCGCTTGTTGGGGAAGCGTTCTTTGCGTAGGTGTAACTACATAAGATCTTCAGGGTTGAACACCATGGGGTGTTTGTTGTTGTTGAGCTTGATCGCGAGGCGGATCACTTGGTTCTCGATCGTGTGGTGTGCATCTTCATGCACCTTCTTGAGGTAACTTGCTCTTGCGCTCGCATCCATGTTGGTTCGCTCTTGTAGTGGTAGAGGGAGAATGTCCAATGGTGACAACCGGTTGAAGCTGTAGACGACCTCGAAGGGGGACTTGCCTGTTGTCGAGTGTCGTGCTCGATTGTAGGCGTACTCGGCGATGGGCAAGCATTCTTTCCACTCCTTGATGTTTTCTTGATCAACACACGGAGGAGTGTAGAGAGTCTGGTTGGTGACTCCATTTGGCCGTCCGTTTGTGGATGGTACGCCGATGAGAAGAGTAGCTTGATTCTAAGCTTGGCGCATAGCGTCTTCCAAAAGTAGCTAAGGAACTTGATGCCGCGGTCCGACACAATCATCTTGGGCACTCCATGTAAACGCAAGATTTCCCTACAAAAGAGATTTGCAACATGTGAAGCATCGTCTATCTTGTTGCATGGAATAAAATGTGCCATCTTACAGAAGGTCCACAACGACAATTACCGAATCTTCGCCATTTTGAGTTCTAGGCAAACCAAGCACAAAATCTATACTAATATCTTAGCATGGTTGGTATGGAATAGGAAGTGGCATATGTAATCCATGATATTGAGCTTTTGACTTAGCTTTGCGACATGTGATGCACCGGTTGGTGTAGCGTGCGTCGTCGCGATACATCTTGGGCCAAAAGTAGTTCTTGGAGAGTGTGGCGGAGGTCTTGTCGTGGCTGAAGTGTCCCATCAGTCCTCCACCGTGAGCTTCTTGCAAAAGCAACAAACGAAGAGAAGACTTGGGTATACAAAGTTTTTTAGTCCGCATAAGATAGCCATCCTTGAGATAATGTCGCTCCTAAAAATTGTTAGCTTGGCATTTGGCACAAGGAATTGCAAACGAAGTATCATGTGCATACAAGTCTTTAATGTTCTCAAATCCAATAACATTCAATTCAAGTTGAGTAACTAACATGCACTTGCGGAAAAGAGCATTCACTACTACATTTTCTTTACCCTTAATGTACTTAATGACATGCCCTTGCAGGAAAGAGCACCTGCTACTACATTTTCTTTACCCTTAATGTACTTAATGACATGCCCTTGCGGGAAAGAGCACCCGCTACTACATTTTCTTTACCCTTAATGTACTTAATGACATAAGGAAAAAACTCAATGAATTCACTCCAGTTAGCATGCCGTTTATTCAACTTGGTTTGACCTTTAAGGTACTTAAGCGTTTCATGATCCGTATGTAGGACAAATTCACGGGGTCGGAGATAATGCTCCCAAACATGCAAGACTCGCACCAAACCATACGTCTTATTATCATATATGGGATAATTAAGTTGTGGGCCGGAAAGTTTCTCACTAAAATATGCAATGGGTTGCTTTTCTTGCATCAACACGCCACTTATGCCATTACCAGTAGTGTCGCAATGCACTTCAAAAGTTTTGTCAAAATTTGGCAAGGCAAGTAATGGAGCATGTGTAAGCAAGTTCTTAAGCTCATCAAATATGGTAGCTTGAGAGGGTCCCCATATGGGGTGCATTCTTACTCAAAGCATGTAAAGGTGATGTAATAGTGCTAAGATTCTTAACGAATTGACGATAGAAACCAGCTAGGCCAAGGAAGCTACGCACTTGTTGCAAGTTGGTTGGTTGTGACCAAGTTTTAATAGTGTTAAACTTAGACTCATCAATTTGAACACCCTTAGAAGAGACAACAAAGCCCAAGAAAACAAGCTTATCAACACGAAAAGTGCATATTTCCATGTTAGCATAAAGTCGCTCGTTTCTAAGAACTTGCAATGCGTCTCTAAGATGTTTGACATGATCTACAAAAGGTTGACTAAAGACAAGGATATCATCAAAATATACGACAACACAAATGTCAATATATTTGTGAAGGACATAATGCATGACGCGCATAAATGTGCTAGGCGCTTGAGATAAGCCCATAGGCATGACTAACCATTCGTATAGACCAAATTTGGTTTAAAAAGCCGTTTTCCATTTGTCACCCTCTTCCATGCGAATTTGATAGTAGCCACTTTTAAGATCAATTTTTGAGAAAATGGTTGCTCCACTAAGTCATCTAGCATGTCATCAAGGCGTAGAATGGGGTGTCTATACCGAACGGTGATAGCATTAGTGGGACGACAATCGGAACACATGCGAAAACTACCATCTTTCTTAGGCACAAGTATAACCGGAACGACACATGAACATAGGCTCTCGCGTACATACCCGTTTTTCATGAGATGTTGTACTTGCTTTTGAATCTCTTTTGTCTTGTCGGGGTTGACACGGTAGGGTGCCTTGTTCGGTAGAGGTGCGCCGGGAATGAGGTCGATGCGGTGCTTGGTGCCGTGAAGTGGAGGAAGTCCCGGAGGTAGCTCATTGGGGAACACGTCCGTGAATTCCTGCAAGAGATGAGACACAACCAAAGGTAGATGTTGTGAAGTATTAGTCCTCACCGCTTCATCTTTGCATACAAGTACAAAGTGAAACACTTGATTGGCTCTCACTCACATCCCTCATGTCTCTTTTGGTGGCTAAAAGCACTAGGTTTTTCTTGTCGCTCATCGTGGAGTCACTCAATTTTGGCTTGTGGCGCTCACTCTCTGTGTGGTGGTTCACTCTCACTATTCTTTCCACGATGGGTCGATGCTTGCATGTCGGCGATGACTTGACTTGGCGACATGGTCGAAGCACGTACTCCTTGCCCTTCATTTTAAAGCTATAATGATTGGTTCGTCCGTTGTGGATGACGTTGCGGTTGAATTGTCAAGGTCTTCCTAGGAGGAGATGGAACACAGACATAGGAACCACATCACACTTTAAGGTGTCTTCGTATGCGTCAATCTTGAAGGAGACTTGAACAGTGTGTTCCACTTGAATGGTGTCGGAGTTACTTAGCCATTGGATCTTGTAGGGGCGAGGGTGCTTCATCTTGACCAAGTGTACCTTCGAGCATAATTCTTCGCTTGCCAAATTGTGGCAACTTTTGCCATCGATGATGACTTTGACGGAACGTCCTTGGATGCCCGCTTTGGTATGGAAGATATGGCATTGTTGGTCTTCATCTTGCTGGTATTGAAGTGTCAAGACCTTGGAGACAATTAGAACGAGGCTCGAATCATTGTCACAAAAGACGTGAGCGTCTTCATCTTCATTCACTTGGCGGTGCATGGCCATGTGCTCAAGTGCTTATATTTCTTCACCGCTCATGGAATCGTAGGTGCCGTCATCATTGGCGATCATGGTACGCCGTGTGGGGCACTGGTATGTCTTGTGGCCACGGCCTTGGCAAGTGAAACATTGGATGGAACTTGTCTTAGCGGTAGCATCTGTTGGAGTAGTTGATAACGAAGCTCTCGGCTTGTAGTTGCTTGTAGTAGGACGACTCGACGAAGTCATAGGTTGCTTGGAACTTGACTTGTTGCTGTTTGTGGGTGTAGCTCGAGTAGTAGTAGGAAGTGCCATAGTTGATTAAGCTTGAGTGTATGAGCCGTAGGTCTTGGAAGAGTACTTGGAGTACTTGAAGTCATCTTGCACTTGTCGCTTGCCTTGGTCGTTTGATGCACTAGCTCAAGGAGGTTGGAGTACGGTTGGAAATCGGCGATTTTCTTGATAGGGTGGTTGAGTCCATTCAATAAGCGTGTCATAGTTTGCTCGTTGTCTTCCTTGACATTGGCTCGAATTATGGCAATCTTTGTTTCTTTATAGTTAATCTTTAACCGACTTTTGTGCCTTGCATGAGGAGTTGTAACTTCTTGAAGAGATCATGGCTATAGTGTGTAGGCACGAAACGAGCTCTCATGACATCCTTCATTTAGGTTCAAGTTGTGATGGGTGTTTCGCCTTTCTCTTGGCGTCGCTCGATGACTTGCTCCCATCAAATGAGAGCATAATCTTGGAACTCAAGGGATGCCATGGCTACCTTCTCTTCCTTGTCATAGTTATGAAGACGGAATATCTTGTCCACTTTTGAGGCCCATGAGAGGTAGTCTTCGGGGTCGGTGCTTTCGGAGAACTTAGGCATATTGAACTTGAGCTTGCTGTAGCGTTGCTCCTCATTGTGATGGTTGTGATGGCGATGCCGCTCTTGTCTTCGAGGTGGGTCTTCAACCTCTTGCTCCTCTTCGTCGGCTTGATTAGCTTGGCGTTGATGGCGAGGGATTCATGCCCGGTTCCTCCTTTCGTGGCGCTCCTCAAGATGTGCGGCTTCTTGTCGCACTTGGTGGAGGGCCTCTTCTTCTCCGCGCACGCGACGGTTGCGCTCGTTGACGGCGCGAGTTGCTTCTTGAAGAGTACGTTGTGCTTCAAGCGCTTGTTCCTCAAGGCGTTATTGTTCTTGCTGGAGTGTGTTGCCGTCTTGCCCTTCTTGGCGTTGACGTTGTCGAGCTTGCTCTCTGTCCATTGCATCTTGTTCTTGGCAACGGTGCCGTTTGCGCTCACGAAGGTGGTCTTGCAAACCATTGCCATGGAATGGATTTTGTGAAGCTTGATGATCTTGATGGTCGTCTCAAAGATGAGAATGAGCTTGTGGAGGACTTGCATTCTATGATGTCTCCGAAGAATGTCGCCTTGAATGGTGTCCTCTCGACGAAGATGTGGAAGAAGCGCGGTTGACCATCATGACACGAAACTCTTCCATTTGGGTAGTAAGCTTGGCGTCAATGTAGTCCCGTGCTCTTGCTTCGGATTGTTGCAAGTTGGTGGTGAGTTGCTCGATGCGGTCGTCCAAACCTTCATTTTCTTGACGCAAGGCTTGTTGAATGCCAAATAGTTGAACCTTTGAGACATAGTCGTTCGGTGCGTCTTGCTCATCATAGAGTGGATTGGAAGAAGTGCTCGGCCTATCCATCATTGTCAAGTAGAGGTCAGTAGTAAAGGACAGAACAATACCAAAGTTACCTTTTTTGAAGATTGAGGATATATCAAGTATCACTCAATGTAATGCTATAATAGGGGAATTGGTACCGGGTTTGTTTCTCACACCTACAAAAGTAAAGCTTATGGAGTAGCTTTGTGAGGATAGGTGGCACAAAATTGATGCAATGGTTAGTAAGATGCCAATAATGTTGAAGAGATTCACAAATTCACAAGTGAAACAAGTAGACCAATGACAATGAGTCGCACACGAACACACACACACAGATGGATAATTGGGGTTGTGCAACCAAGAAATGAGCACAAAATGTGGAATCCACGGAAAACGCTCGTGTTGCACAACTCTAGAGAGACGCTAGCACGATTGCCCAAAAGGCTAGATACGCAAATTGTACACAACCTATGAGAGACAGATCGACTTTCTATCCCAAATATGCTATGTATGTATGGTTCTGGTGTTTCGCACACGATGATCCAAGATGATCAGTGTCAATATGCTATGCAATGTGGCGTGATGCTATGGCTATTGCTTACAAGCTCTTTGTTTTCCTCTTTGCTTAAAATGTTTTCTCCCTCTTTTTTTGGCCACTATGCGAAATGCTCAAACCAAGATAGCAATTATGTATATGAGGGAACTGTTAAGCTTCATGCACTAGCCAACGCAACCAAAAGTCCGAACTGATGGAAAGGGCTAGTGCAATCCACATATACTGTAACACCCCCTCTCACGTGTGACGGGGAAGACAAGTCAACACGTGCAACCGGAAGAGAGTGACGGCGCGCGAAACTCACGTATGACTCAAAGAGGCCACTACGTGGACACAAAGGGGAGCTACGAGCAATTTTTGGATAAATTATGAAAGCCAGGACTTGAACTCAAGACCTTAGCTCCGATACCATGTTAAGCTTCATGCACTAGCCAACACAACCAAAAGTCCGAACTTATGGGAAGGGCTAGTCCAATCCACATATACTGTAACAGGAACAAACTGATGACACAATAGATGATACGATGATATATGCATGCAATGAAAGCTATGCGGAGTATGTATCACTAAAGTGCACAAGTAGAATGGCCCGACAATACTCAACGGCTAGTCTCGGTAGGAAAGTGACGCAAAAATGGCTCGGTGTTAACAATGCAATAGCAAGGAGAATGTACAAAGATGTCGTCGAGGTTACCGTCCTTGCTTACCGTGTGGGTGTCAAAATGGGAAAGTGGTCATTGTCGACGCCGAGTCCGTGGCGAAGTTGAGTGGCGGTGATGTCGATGACGAACTGTGCCTAGTTAGCTGAAACACCTAGGAAACGGAAAATTGTGAACTCTTCTCAAATGGAAAACGTCAAATGGTGGTAGCGGAAGGTGTGGTGGTGTATCGGAAGCTCGATGGGTTTGCAGAAATGCAATGGTGGGTTTCGAAGTTGGCGACGCGGAAGAGGAGCTGGTGGCTGAATTTACCTTTGAAAAATTTGGTTTCGTCAGGCTCGGTCGGACGTCTGGTAGCTGTTGGACGACCGACGGTTGGATGTTGGCCGGACGTCCGGTGGTTGGGCGATTTCGGGACCGTGGAGAGGAAGATGAACTCGTGGATTTCGGGGAAGAAAAGAAAAAATGGGGCCAAAATTGGGTGAAATTTGTGGATGGAAGTGGTGGAAAGCTAGATCTACCTAAACACTTCTAATCCATGGATCAAAATAAACAAAACATCATCAAAGCAACAAATCACAATTTTTTTTGGTATGGCTCTTTTTGTGGGGATTTTCAAAATTGGGTAAAAACAAACAAAATAGGCTAGAAAATGGGGGTTAGGGATACAAAGATGTGAATCAACCTTACTCTGATCCAAGATGATATAGGGTGGAACTCTAATTTGATGATCTTTTCACACTTGGAGGGGAAAAAGGGAAAATCAATAAGAACAACAAGAGGAATCACTCCCAAATTACACATCCACTAGAATAGCATACATGAGATCCACAAGCATAACATGAACAATCAAGGGAAAATAGCACAAAGGTAAGGTTCTTCCCAAATCCAAAGGAGATGAGGTCTTGATATCCACTTGGGGATCTTCTTCTACGAGATCTTGATCTCCAAGAGGAGGGGTAGATGAGCAAAGCTCTCTCTAGAATATCTCTATACTTTGCTAACCCTAATCTGTCCAAGTGAAGGGGTATATATAGTCTAGGGAGAGAGAGGGAGATACATGGGTCAAAACCCGAGTGGCTGCGCACAGGCAGTTCTGGACGTCCAATGGTTACCGGTCGTACGGTGTCTCGCGAGGGATCGGATGTTCGGTACGGGTTGGATTTCCAGCGTTTTGGCTCGGGTGCGGTGATACTGGATTTCCGATGACGTTGGACGTTGGCCCGGTCGTCTGGAGGTCTCCGGTCTTCCGCTGTTTTCGTATTGGACCGGGGGCATCGAATTTCCGGAGGGGTCTGGTCGTCCGGGCGCTGGGGCGTGGCGGACGTCCGGTACTTATTGGTCATCCGGCCGCTGGAGAGCTCGTTGGGTGGGCCTTCCGGCTGGCTGATCCCCAGGGCGCCGGACGTTCTGTAAGGACCTGTCGTGCGGTGGTCGTAGCTTGCCGGCAACTCGTCTTGCTTCTCGTCCTCGTTGTCGTGTTCGTTGTTCGTAGCGGCTCCATGGCCTTCCTCCAAGTACCTGATCACACACAACGTCTTCGTTTGAGGTAGTAGCCATGTCTCGCATATGGAATGTGTAAGTTCAAAGAGGAGTGGGTTCACCTCGGTTTCGATGGCCCTTGCACGAGCTCTAGTCATTGGTCCACTTGGTGTCTTGGCAGACGAAGATACGTCCATGGGGATGACCATAGGATGCTCCGCATCGCTGGGCCTTATGAGCCACACTGGAACGTGGGATCACATACAACACTCCCCCTCAAGAGGGGTGATAAATCAATCATTCCCATCTTGTCACATGCTAAGCTGCAATCTCTTGTTCCCAACCCTTTAGTCAAGCAGTTTGCTATCTGTTGCCCTGAGCTCACATACTATCTTGATAACCCCAGCATCCAGTTTTTCTTTGATGAAGAATTTGTTAATCTCCATATGTTTGGTTCTATCAAGTTGAACTGGGTTGTTTGCTTTGTTAATTGCCCGACTTGTTGTCACACCATTCATTCATATAACTAGTCTGCAATATCTTCAGGTCTTCTAATAAATTCTCCAAAATAATCAGATTTCGCAAGCAACATAGAGGAAGTATGAAAGGATAATCCTGCCGAGGCAATCGTATTTGTTTTGGTAGATATGCTCTTCAAACACTTGAACCTGCTTGGATCACGGCGAGACACTAGAAGCAGGACGACGAGCAATAACACGATATGCATGTCGTAGTGGAAAAATATGGGTCCTTATCCATTACTCACTCAATCCCTGAGACATGGATATGTATTCAGCATCTACAGTTGATTTGGAAACAATTCGTTATTTCTTGCTTCTCTAAAACACTAGATTTCGTCCTATGAAAACACAATGGCCTAAAGTTGATCTCCTGTCATCAAGGGGCTAGCCCTATCAGCATCACAATAACCATCCACGACAAAGTGTCCATGGCTCTTGTATATCATTCCTTTCCCAGGAGAACCTTTCAGGTATCTCAAGATTCTATAATCTGCCTCGAGATGTTCACTTCTAGGCTCATGCATATATCTGCTCACAACATCCACTGCAGATGCAATGTATGGTCGTGTATGACACAAGTACAACAATCTTTCCACCAATCGTTGATATTTCTCTGTGTCCACCAGATCACCTGATTGGGCAGTCACACTATGGTTTTGATCAATTGGGGTTGAAGCAGCTCGACAACTCAACATGCCAACATCATAGAGGAGGTCCAGGGTATATTTTCTTTGACAAAGAGCTATTCCTTTTCCACACCTGGCCACTTCTATACCAAGGAAGTACTTGAGTCGACCAAGATCTTTAACTTCAAAGGCCTTACTCATACACCCCTTTAACATTGCTATCTCTTAAGTCATCATCACCGGTAATAATGTATCATCAACATAAATTTCAAGGATGGTTATTTTCCCTTTAGAAAGTCTATAAATCAATGTATGCTCAACATTGCATTGTCCATGCCCCATGCCACATACCGCACGTCTAAACTTGTCAAACTAAGCTCTTGGAGATCACTTCAGTCCACAAAGGGCTTTTTTTAGCCTGCATACCTTGCCAGCAGTCTCAGAAGTCAAGAACCTAGGTGGAATCTCCATGTATACCTCCTCCTGCAAGTCTCCATGCAAGAAGACATTCTTCACATCAAGTTGGCGTAAAGGCCACTCGAAATTTGATGCACGGGAGATCTGAATCCTCACGGTGTTCATCTTTGCTACTTGAGCAAAGCAAAGGTCTCATCGTAGTCAATGCCGTATGTCTGGCTGTACCCTCTTGCCACAAGCCTTGCTTTGTACCTTTCAACCTTTCCTTCTTCATTCTGCTTCAGTGTATACTCCATTGGAGCTGGCTGCGTTCTTTCTTGTTGGAAGGTTTGTTAGTACCATGTCTTTGTTCGTACACATAGCCTCCAACTCTTCCACCATGGCCACCCGCCACTTTGAGTCCTTTGCCTCTTCCAGTCAGTCGGAATTGACACAGACCGAAGAGAAGCAACAAATGCTTTGTGGGTTGGAGATAATGCTTCATAGGAGACATAATTTCCAACAGCCCATTGAACCCATACCGTTTCTCTGGTATCCCTGCTTGTGCTTGAGTAGTTCTTCAGCCTGATCCCCGTCAGAGGAGATGGAAATCACATCAGTACTACCCTTTTTGTTCCGTTAGTGGCTGATATAGTTGCTTCCCCTGATGTGCAACCCCGTCACCTCGCTTCCGTGAATACACCTTTAGCTGTTCCTCTTGCTCTGCTGTCCACCTTGGCACACTACCAATCCGAGTCTGTGCATGCTTACATGAATACACACCTTTAGCTGCTCCTCTTGCTATGTTATCCACCTCGGCACACTACTAGTCTGAGCCGGCGTAACTACATCATTGGTGGAAGCTGATGCTGGCATCAGAGGAGCCACACGAGTTACTAATGAGCTGCCTGTTGCTAAAGGTGACTGCTGCATCATCTGCATTTGTGTGCTACTACTCTCCCCCTCTTGACCAATTTCTGGTTGGAGACATCGGTCAAGTTCTTCAAACAAGATACTTGGATCAATTTTCTCACCATAAAAAGGTTCCGATTCACGGAAATCCATGCTCACAAATGTCCGCCTCTCAAACGGACTCCCAACATTTGTACCCTCTTTGCCCTGAAGAATACCCAATAAAGATACACTGGGGGCTTCACCCAATAAAGATACACTGGGGGGGGGGGACTGGAAATCTGTCTCGAGGATCTAATTTGTTGACTGATGGCCTATCATCACGAACAAAATAAGTGCAACCAGTCACCTGGGGGGACTGGAAATCTATTTACTGCGAATGATTTCATACCTGTCATCCAGGATGGCGTGCGATTGATCAAGAAGGTGGCCATCATGACAACTTCACTCCACAATAACTTCACCACAATCATGGTGAACATCAATGCCCGGGCCACCTCTAGCAGGTGGCAATTTTTCCTCTTTGCCACCCATCCCATTCTAAGGAGTTGTGTCTAGACAAGATGTTTGGTGCAGGATGCCCTTGTCCAACATGAAAGCACCAATGGCCTTGTTAACATACTCGGTGCCATTGTCAGATCTGAGTGCTTGAATTTTCACATTAAATTGAGCCTGATCAAGTGCATAAAAAACTTTGAAGCTCTGAAACACTTCGTCTTTATGTTTCTAAAGATATACCCAAGTCATCCGCGGATGGCAATCAATGAACGTAACGAAGTACTTCATACCACTGACCACTGACAGATAACACTGGACATGTCCATACATCAGAGTGGATTAACACAAAAGGCGATATGGTCCTGATCCCCTTACTCACATATGAGGTTCTGGTATGTTTAGCAAACTCACACGCATAACAGTGCAGCTTGCTCTTGTCCACACCACTCATTACATCAGGAAATACTTGAGACATTTTATCAGAAGACACATGTCCCATCCTATAGTGATGCATTAAGGCTCCAGTCTCCTTATCCTCAGCAACTGCAGCTAGCATGTGCATTCCCTCCTGGTCCGTCATGTTGCGGTCCATGTACCACAACCCCCCATGCCTCGTTCCAGTTCCAAAACTCCTGGCCGTTGATCTCTCCTGGATCAAGAACACAACCTTGTCAAGAATTATTTGGCAATCAATGTGGTCAACCAAAGCACTCAAGGACACTAAGTTCACAGGAAAAGCTGGCACATGCAACATTGATGATAATTCAATGCTCGGTGTGCAACTGACTGTCCCAACACCCGTGATGGCTGGGCTGTGCCATCTGCTGTGTGAATGTTTTTCTGATGTGCGAGAGAGTGTGGAACATAAGATTTAAACCCATTAAAGTCTCCAGCAACATGTTGTGGTGCTCCAGGTCCAGCACTCATTCATAGTTTATTTTATGGGCTGCTATTGATGTGTGTTCAATGTTACCTTCATTTGTATCGACAAAGTTTGCATAGCTGGTAGCAGTCTCCTGCCCTCCTACAGGCTGCTTCCCTTCAGCTGAAGCAGCTACATTTGCTTTGGGAGCATTCCGGTGAGGAGCATTCCAAGAACCGCCACTCCCATTGCGACCACGACTCCCATTGCGACCACCTCGGCTGCTACTGCCACCATTGTACTCTGCCTCTTCTGGGTCCAGTGCAAAAAAGGCTGATATGCCCAGTTTGACCACAATTATAACACTCCCCAAAACCTTGCTGGTCAGCCACTCTGTAAGCAGATTC
This sequence comes from Triticum aestivum, assembly GCF_018294505.1. Lineage (NCBI taxonomy): Eukaryota > Viridiplantae > Streptophyta > Magnoliopsida > Poales > Poaceae > Triticum > Triticum aestivum. The sequence continues at coordinate 364,700,852 of NC_057803.1, forward strand.
ATTTCCATCTCCTCTTCTCACTGCAGCCGTACCTCTTCTTGGGACATCGCAACAATGGCCTCATCAAGGGACCCAAGGGTCGGCTGATGTAGCAGCGCAGCATGTCTACTCTCAAAAGCGTGATCTATGCCTTTTAAAAACTGCATCACACGCCTGCGTTCAACCCACTTCCTGGCAATCTCCATGGACTTTGCATGTGGAAGCTCAAGGGGATCACACTGATCCAGATCTACCCAGAGGTGTTGCAGCTCATTCACATACACCAGCACGCTGCTGTCACCTTGACGAACAACATAGATCTTGCCTTCAATTTGAGACATGAGCATGAGGTTTCCCTTACCGGTATACCTCGTGGACAGCATGCTCCACACAACAGAAGTTTTTGGCAATGCCTCAACACACACTGCAATGGTTGGAATCAGGGAGTTCAACATCCAGACCAGTACCAGGGAGTCGGTGACACTCCACTTCTTCCATTCTGAGCTCTCCTTGTCAGCCGGTTCTTCAACTGTTCCAAGAACATTTCCTGTCAGGCCATTTGTCTTCAAGATCAACAAGGCCTGCCTCGACAAGCTCAGGTAGCTGCCCACACTATTCAACTTGACATCATTGGGCATGAACTCATGCTTTGGCGCTCAGCAATGGCGCCACTTGCAGGAGGTAACCCCTCGGCAGCTTTTGCAGTCATGCGCTGCGCAAGTTTCTCTATTGCAGCAGTAAGTTCAGCCCCCATGATTGACTCCCCCTCTTCTCCAATCAGCAGCAGAAAAAAAACTTAAACAATAGCAGCAGCGCAACACTCAGCAGCAGCCCGTTGCCTACAGCGCCACTACACCCAGCAGCTTCCTCTGCCAAGCATCCAGAGCTCAGCAGCCAGCCGCAGCTCAGCACTGCGTTGTCTTTGTCTCACAACATGGCTGAGCCACACCCGAGCCGCACCTCCCCTTGGGCAACACCAGCAGCCTCCCCTAGTGCAGCACCAGCAGCTCGTCCTCTTCTACCACCTCTTACCTCTCCAACCACAAGAGCCAGCCCCTGGAGCAGAAGAAGCAAGAACATAATGACCAGAAGAATCCCGCGATGGACCAGCTCGTCCCCTTCCTTGCTGTCGACGCAAGCCCCCGTCTGCATTGCCTTCTTGCACAGTCGCGGCACGAGCTTGCACGCAGCTCCGCCTCCTCGCGGGCTGCTCGTCCAGATTCACCGCCTCCTCGCCGGATCCCGCCGTCTCACGCCTCGTGCCCTGATACCATGTGGAACGCGAGAGACGTACCCAGGTAGCTGCTCGATCTGGTGTGAAGCAGCGCTCGTGACCAGACAACATCTGGTTCCTCTTCTAGGTCAGAGAATGGGCTTGGGCCACACTGGAACATGGGTCACATACAACAAAATTACTAGATAATAGATATGACATGACTCTTCATGTTGACAGTAGGTTAAAACGCGCCCTACTTGGACTCTTGGATATGTTCCTGTTAGGAAAGCAACTTATCTTTATTGAAGGCCCAAGGGGCATATATATATATATTACATATGACTTGAGGTGGAAGGAACTAAACATAGACTAATAAGGACTCCTATACCTATACTAATACTTCCTAACACCCCCCTCAAATGCAAAGCGTATGCAATAGCATTATATTTGAATTAGTGTAAAAAAAGGGCAACCTGGTGCATGTAGCTCCCGCTTGCGCAGGGTCCAGGGAAGGGTCCGACCACTTTGGGTCTATAGTACGCAGCCTTTCCCTACATTTCTGTAAGAGGCTGTTTCCAGGACTTGAACCCATGACCTCATGGTCACAAGGCGGCAGCTTTACCACTGCGCCAAGGCTCCCCTTCATATTTGAAGAAGTGTAATACTAGAAATAAAAATGATAATCCAAATCCGCGTCTTGAGTGTCGTCGTAGCATGAGGAGTCCTCAAAACCTGTCGAGTCGCCAAAGGGGATAAAGAAGAGATGTCACATCAGCGGAAGACACCACATCAATAGAAGATACAAGAGAAGTATCAAGAGAAGATGGCACATCAAGAGAATGAAGCATTGCTTAAAGAATCATGGCCCATGAAAACCGACGGCGAAAGAAGCACGCCAGCAAGAGAATGGGCTTAGATCAACAATGCAAAGAGTGGCCACAGAAATCCTATTGAGAGGACAAGACCAGAAAAAAGGCTGACGGACAAAGCTATTGTGGACTCGCATGGCATGAGAAACACGAAATATCAACGGATTTGGTGGATGCAACGAAAATTACAGAAAACTAGGAAGCTCGAAAGCACACACTAGATTAGGGATGTGGCAGCGGAAGAACATTGAAAGCCAAAAGCAGCAGAGTAGCAACAGCCCAAGTGTGCCCACGTAACCAAACAAATCATGGTCAGATGTACGCGTACACAGAATGATGTAGGGTGAAACCCTAGATGGCCGATCTTTCACGAAAGGAGCGGATCCTGCGAGGAACACGAAGAACACGAGGGGAATCACGAGGGGAAACATGAGGAAAACACTAAAACCAACAAGGATGATCACACATGTGCTAGATCCATGAACACAAAAGGAGATACAAGATCCACGATCAACAAGGGACGATGCACGGTAATCGGTTCTTCTCCAAAGGAGGTCTTGATGGGGCCACCCAAAAGGGAGTCTTGAATCCAAGGGGATCTTCTCCGAAGAGGGGCCGCGGTCTCTCTCGGGGAGTAGATCCTTAATGGACGAGCAAAGCTCTATCTCTAATGAGCTACTACTTTGCTAACCCTAAAACGTAGGTAGGAGGAGAGTATATATAGTCCAGGGGGGCGAAAGGGTACATGGGCCTCGGCCCTTTACTGTGCGCAGACAGACGGGGCCGGATGTCCGGGCCTTCGGGAGGGGCCGGATGTCCGGGCTGACGGGGCTTTTCTTCTGTCCTTTGGATGGAGCTTGTCCGGATATCCAGGCGTTGGGGCCGGATTTTCGGGCCGGGCCGGATGTCCGGAGCCTGTAGATGCTTGGCGGCTGGAATGCTGCTGTTAGGGATGTCTCCAGCGGCCGGATGTCCGGGCTCGAGGCCGGATGTCCGGGTCCTGGAGCTGCCTTCTTCTCCTTTCGGCGTTCCTCTTCATCCGTGGACTTGGCAGCTTGTCCGTCTTCACGTGCATCTTCAGGAGGGTCCTCTTGGTACCTATTCATGCACACCATCTCGGACTTAGGTAGTAGCCATGTCTCGAGAGGATCATATGCAATATCACTAAGGAGAGAAGTCACCTCGGTCTCGATAGCTTTAGCTCTAGCTTGAGTCATAGGTCCTCTTGGCACTTCGTGAGATGATGGTAGGTCCATGGGGATGACCGTAGGATGCTCCACATCATATCCCCTCCCTTGGGAAAGATCCGACCTTGGATCGAAATCCTCATCACCATGGTAGGGCGAGAGATCTTTGATGTTGAAGATGTCGCTCACGGAGTACTTGTCGCGTGGAATGTCGATTTTGTAGGCGTTGTTGTAGCGTTCAAGCACCTTGAAGGGTCCATCCGCTCGTGGTCGAAGTTTGGACTTGCGTTCGTGAGGGAAGCGGTCCTTGCGAAAGTGTAGCCACACAAGATCTCCAATGTTGAACACCATGGGGTGCTTGTTGATGTTGAGCTTGGTCGCAAGTCGTTGTACTTGACGCTCGATGGTGAGCCTTGTATCCTCATGCACCTTCTTAAGATGGTTCACACGTGTACTTGTGTCCATATTGATGCACTCTTGTAGCGGTAGAGGGAGAATGTCCAAAGGGGACAATGGGTTGAATCCGTAGACGACCTCGAAGGGGGACTTGCTGGTAGTTGAGTGTCTTGCGCGGTTGTAGGCGAACTCGGCGATAGGTAGACACTCCTCCCACTCCTTGATGTTCTTCTTGATTAGCACGCGAAGTAGAGCGGAGAGTGTGCGGTTGGTCACCTTCGTTTGGCCGTCGGTTTGTGGATGGTATGCCGTGGAGAAGAGTAGCTTGATTCCGAGCTTGGCGCATAGGGTTTTCCAAAAGTAACTCAAGAACTTGACGTCGCGGTTCGAGACTATGGTCTTTGGCACTCCATGTAGTCGTAAGATTTCCCTACAAAAGAGATTGGCCACATGTGAAGCATTATCGATCTTGTTGCAAAGAATAAAATGTGCCATCTTGGAGAATCGATCCACAACAACAAATATCGAATCATTTCCATTTCTAGTTCTAGGCAAGCCAAGTACAAAATCCGTGCTAATATCATCCCATGGTTGATATGGAATTGGGAGAAGCATATAAAGGCCATGGGATTGAGCTTTAGACTTAGCTTTGCGACATGTAGAGCATCGATTGGTAAAGCGGTTGACGTCGCGGAACATCTTGGGCCAATAATAGTTCTTGGAGAGCGTAGCGAATGTCTTGTCGCGTCCAAAATGTCCCATTAGTCCTCCTTCATGAGATTCCTGCAAAAGCAACAAACGAAGAGAAGACTCGGGGATGCAAAGTTTGTTAGCTCTCATAAGATATCCATCTTTGATGTAATAACGATCCCAAGAGGTATGCGTCGAACACTTGACATAAGGAATAGCAAAAGTAGGATCATGCGCGTACAAGTCTTTTATGTGCTCAAAGCCAATGACATCCAATTGAAGTTGAGTAACAAGCATGCATATGCGGGAAAGAGCGTTCGCCACAACGTTTTCCTTACCTTTAATGTACTTAATGACATAAGGAAAAGACTCAATGAATTCACTCCATTTAGCATGACGCTTGTTCAACGTAGTTTGACCCTTAAGGTATTTAAGCGTTTCATGATCAGTATGAATGATAAATTCATGAGGGCGAAGATAATGTTCCCATTCATGCAAAACTCGCACTAAAGCATATAACTCTTTGTCATAAATGGGGTAATTGAGTTGCGCTCCGGAAAGTTTCTCATTAAAATAAGCTATGGGGCGCTTCTCTTGTGTTAACACACCTATGCCATTACCACTAGCATCACAATGAATCTTAAGGGGTTTGTCAAAGTTGGGTAATGCAAGCACGGGAGCATGAGTAAGCAAATTCTTAAGCTCATTGAGTGCGGTATCTTGGGATGGTCCCCAAACAAAGGGTGCATTCTTCTTGCTCAAAGCATGCAAAAGTGAAGCAATGGTGCTAAAGTCCTTCACAAATCTACGATAGAAACCGGCTAAACCAAGGAAGCTACGCACTTGATGCAAGTTGGTTGGTTGTGGCCAAGTTTTAATAGCATTGATCTTAGAGTCATCAATATGAACACCCTTAGAGGAAACAACAAAACCCAAGAAAACGAGTTTATCAACGCCAAAAAGGCATTTTTCCATGTTAGCATAGAGATGCTCTTTTCGAAGAGTTTGCAAAACGGTTCGAACATGGGTGACATGATCTTTGAGAGATTTGCTATAAACAAGTATATCGTCGAAGTAGACCACAACAAACTCACCAATGTAAGGGCGAAACACATAATTCATAAGACGCATGAAAGTACCCGGTGCTTCCGATAAACCCATAGGCATGACTAACCACTCATACAAACCAAACATTGTTTTGAAAGCGGTTTTTCATTCATCACTCTCTTGTATGCGGATTTGATAGTAACCATTTTTAAGATCAATTTTGGAAAAAATAGTGGCACCGCTAAGTTCATCAAGCATATCATCAAGGCGTGGAATGGGGTACCTATAGCGAACGGTGATAGCATTGATAGGTCTACAATCGGAACACACGCGAAAGCTACCGTCTCTTTTTGGCACAAGAATGACCGGAACGGTACAAGGACTCAAACTTCCACGCACATGTCCATGTTCTATGAGATGTTTTACTTTCCTTTGTATTTCTTTGGTTTCTTCGGGGTTGACTCGGTAGGGAGCTTTGTTTGGAAGTGGTGCTCCGGGGATGAGGTCGATGTGGTGCTCGATGCCTCGTAGTGGAGGTAGACCCGGAGGTAGCTCGACGGGGAAAAAACATCTTGGAATTCCTACAGAAGAGAAGACAACACTAAAGGTAGAGTGTGAGAGGTGTTAGCTTTTGGTGCCTCGTCCTTGCACAAAAGGATGTAGTGTGTCACACTAGATGGGTTCTCACACACTTCTCTTATCTCACGTTTGGTGGCAAATAGAACTAGGTTCTTCTTTTCGCCCATTGTGGAGGCACTCAATTTGGGCTTGTGGCGCTCACTCTCTTTTTGGTGGTTCGCTCTCTCACTATTCTCTCCACGATGGGTGGCTTGCTTGTCGGCGATCACTTGGCTTGGAGACATAGGGCGAAGTACGTATTCCTTTCCTTTCATCTTGAAGATGTAGTGGTTCGTTTGGCCGTTGTGGATGACACCTCTATCAAATTGCCATGGTCGTCCGAGAAGAAGGTGGCAAACGGTCATTCGAACGACATCACACTCCAAAGTGTCTTCGTAAGCTCCGATTTTGAAGGAGACTTGCACCCTATGCTCGACTTGGATAGTGCCGGAGTAGCTTAGCCATTGAACTTTGTAGGGGTGTGGGTGCTTCGTCTTGAGCAATTGGAGCTTGGAGCAAAGTTCTTCACTTGCTAAGTTATGACAACTCCCTCCATCGATGATGACCTTGATGGACCTTCCATTGATGCCGGCCTTGGTATGAAAGATGTGGCATCTTTGATCTTCTTCTTGTTGATGTTGAAGAGTCAAGACCTTGGAGACAACTAGAGCGGGGCTTGAATCTTCATCACAAAAGACGTGTTCCTCTTCATCGTTCACTTGTCGGTGCATGGCGACTTGCTCAAGTGCTTTCGTTTCTCCTTCGCTCATGGAGTCGTATGTACCATCGTCGTTGAGAATCATGGTTCGCTTGTTGGTACACTCAAAGGACTTGCGGCCTCGGCCTCCGCATGTGAAGCATTTGAAGGAACTTGTCTTGACGGTCTCATCGGTTGGGGTAGATGATGATGAAGCTCTCGGCTTGAAGTTGCTCGTTGTAGGAGGATGACTTGAGGTTGTCGAAACTTTCTTGTAACTCGACTTGTCGACGTTGCTTATAGAAGGCTTGGTTGATTTAGAAGGTGTTGGAGTCGTTGAAGCTTGGGTGTTGGAGAAACCATAGGACTTGGATGAAAACTTGGCATACTTGAAGTCATTTTGCACTTGACGTTCCGCTTTGGTAGCTTGGTGCACTAGCTCGATGAGGTTCGAGTATGGTTGGAAGTCGGCGATCTTCTTGATGGGATGATTGAGTCCATTCAAGAAACGTGCCATAGTTTGCTCATCATCTTTCGTAACATTGGCTCGTATCATTGCAATCTCCATTTCCTTATAATATTCTTCAACGCTCTTGGTTCCTTGCTTGAGTAGTTGGAGTTTCTTGAAGAGGTCGTGATTGTAGTAGGTAGGCACGAAGCGTGCTCTCATGACATCCTTCATTTGCGCCCACGTAGTGATGGGTGGTTCACCTTTTGCCTCTCGGCGCTCAATGACTTGTTCCCATCAAATGAGGACATAGTCTTGGAACTCAAGGGATGCAATCGCGATCTTCTTCTTTTCTTCATAGTTGTGCAAGCAAAAGATTTTGTTGACCTTCAATGCCCATGAAGGTACTCTTCGGGATCATTGTTTTTATTGAACTTGGGCACGGTGAACTTTAGCTTGCCGTAGCGTTGCTCTTCATTGTGTTCGGGTCGGGGATGATGACGTCCTTGACGAGGAGGATCGTCTCTCACAACCCGCTCTTGTCTTGGAGGATTTCCAATGTCTTCTTGTTCTTGTTGAACTTGATGTTCTTGGTGAGCTTGTGGAGGAACTTGTCGAGCTTGACGTTGCACGCGAGCTTGATATATTCGTTCGTGAACTTCTTCGCAGAGCGCTTCTTGATGTTCACGAGCTTGTCGGCCTCGGTTGGCTACAGCTCGACTTGATTCTTGGAGGGCTTGTTGCGCCTCAAGTGCTTGAGCTTCTCGCAATTGTTGCTCTTGACGTTGTGCCTCGGCATCTTGTGCTTCTTGGTGTAGTTGCGCTCGCTCTTCCTCTTCGTGTTGGCGTTGTCGTTGCCGTTCTCGTGCTTGCACAAAGGTAGCTTGGTTTTGATGATGTCGTTGTTCTTGAGAGTTGTTGCCGTGTAGAGGGTTGCTGTTTTCTTGACGATCTTGGCGCGCGGCACGACGAAGAGTATTTGATGTCGGTGTACTTGAGCCGGAGATGGTGTAGTCGGAGTGTCGACTTGAGCGGCTCCGTCTTGATGGGGACGAAGTGGAAGAAGAGCGGTTGAGCAACAAAGCACGAATCTCGTCCATTCTTGCGTCATTCTCTTGCTTGTGGTCGTCAAGCTTGTGGTTGAAGTAGTTTCTTGTACGTAGCTCGGAGAGTCGCAAGTCGGTGGCGAGGTTGTCGATGCGTTCGCTCATTGCTTGTTGTTCTTGATGCAAAGCACGTTGTGCACCAAAGAGGTGGCTCTTTGTGACGTAGGAGTTCATGTCGTCGTCTTGCCCGATGAAGAGTGGGTTGGTAGAAGTACTTGGCGAAATATGTGAGTGGGAGAAAAAGAAGAACCTATACCAAATGTACCTTGACCCATGTTGAAGATGGATCAAAGATCACTTCAATGTGGAACAAGGAAATAGCACAATTGGTACCAATTCTTGTCGGTTTCTCACTACCTACACAAGTAAAAGCTTATGGTGGAGCTCGGTTAGGATGGTGGCACAAAAGTTGATGCCATTGTTAGTGAGCTTCAATAATGTTAGAAAAGATTCGCAAATTTGCAATGCAACAAGTAGACCAATAGCAAAATATGGTACACGGAAACACACACGCAAAGAGATAAGTGGGGTCGTGCAACCAAGGATGAGCCAAAATGCAGAATCCACGAAAATGCTCTTGTTGCACAACACTAGAGAGACGCTAGCACAATTGCACAATAGGCGGATACGAAGACTTGTGCACAACCTACTAAACAAAAATGCAACGACTTCTATTCCAAGTATGCTCTATGTATGATATTCCGATGGTATGATCCAAGATGATCTAGTATGACAATCTTAATGTTGTATGATGCTATGGTTCTTGCTTAAAAGCTCTTTGCTTATCTTTCTCTTTTTCTTAAAAGCTTGTTTGGCTCTTTGTTTTTGAGCTCTTTTCTCATGCAATGCTTCATGAACCAAGATAGCAATTGTGTATGCGATGACAACCTTGTGACACAAGAGACGATACCAAGATATGCACCAATGATATATGTATGCTGTGGGAATTATGATCACTAATGTGCATAAGTCACGTTGCCGGCAATACTCAATGGCTAGTCTCGGAGGGTAAGGTACGCAAAAGTAAGGCTATGGTGTTTATCAATGTAATGGCAAGAATGATGTATGACGATACTAAAGATGAGGTTACCGTTCTTGCTTACGGTATGGTGTCAAAATGGCGGAGTGGTCGTTGTCGATGATGCGTCCGTGGCGAAGATGAGCGGCGGTGATGTTGATGTCGAACCGTACCTAAATAGCCGAAACACAATATGACACGGAACCGCAACTCAAATTCTCAAGACAAAACGAGACAAAATTGTCGGAGTTGGTAGTGGTAAGCGATGGTGGTGTACGTGGTATATGGCGGTGCTATGCGGAAGTGGTGGTGGTATGTGGAAGTGTATGTGGGCACCGAAACAAAATTTGGCGAAATTTGGATGGAAAACGGGGCGGTGGATGGAAGTGATGTTGCCAGGGGCCGGATGTTTGGGTTTGATGGCCGGATGTCCGGGGTGGCCAGATGTCCGGGCTGTCGGGCCGAATGTTCGGGCTCTGGATCCGTGGACGAACTTGATGAACTTCGCGTGGCGAGGTCAAATCCGGAGCAAAATTCGGGGGAATTTGTGGAAGGAAATTGGGTGAAAGGTGGGGGAAAGCTAGATCTATCTGCAACACATGAAATCCGTGGATCAAATCCAACAAAACTTCATCACACCAACAAATCACAAAAAAAATTGGGGGGCTATTTTTATGGGGAATTTTCGAATTAGGGGCAAAATCAACAAAACAAGGCTAGAAAACACAACGGGGAGGCTTCGAAATCGTGATCAACGTGGCTCTAGATACCAAGATGATGTAGGGTGGAACCCTAGATGGCCGATCTTTCACGAAAGGAGCGGATCCCGCGAGGAACACGAAGAACACGAGGGGAATCACGAGGGGAAACATGAAGGGAAACACGAGGGAAACACTAAAACCAACAAGGATGATCACACATGTGCTAGATCCATGAACACAAAAGGAGATACAAGATCCACGATCAACAAGGGACGATACACGGTAACCGGTTCTTCTCCACAGGAGGTCTTGATGGGGCCACCCAAAAGGGGGTCTTGAATCCAAGGGGATCTTTTTCGAAGAGGGTCCGCGGTCTCTCTCGGGGAGTAGATCCGTAATGGATGAGCAAAGCTCTATCTCTAATGAGCTACTACTTTGCTAACCCTAAAACATAGGTAGAAGAAGAGTATATATAGTCCAGGGGGTGAAAGGGTACATGGGCCTCGGCCCTTTACTGTGTGCAGACAGACGGGGCCGGATGTTCGGGCCTTCGGGAGGAGCCGGATGTCCGGGGCTGGGGCCGGATGTTCGGGCTGACGGGGCTTTTCTTCTGTTCTCTGGATGGAGCTTGTCCGGATATCCGGGTGTTGGGGCCGGATTTTCGGGCCGGGCTGGATATCCGGGCTGGGGCCGGATGTTCGGGGCCTGTAGATGCTTGGCGGTTGGAATGCTGCTGTAGTGGATGTCTCCAGCGGCCGGATGTCCGGGTCCTGGAGCTGCCTTCTTCTTCTTTCGGCGTTCCTCTTCATCCGTGGACTTGGCGGCTTGTCCGTCTTCACGTGCATCTTCGGGACTTCGGGAGGGTCCTCTTGGTATCTAATCATGCACAACATCTCGGACTTAGGTAGTAGCCATGTCTCGAGAGGATCATATGCAATGTCACTAAGGAGAGAAGTCACCTTTGTCTCGAGAGCTTTAGCTCTATCTCGAGTCATAGGTCCTCTTGGCACTTCGTGAGACGATGGTAGGTCCATGGCGATGACCGTAGGATGCTCCGCATCATAGAATCATGCCAAACTGAAAACAACAGCACCAGCTAGTGGAAGTAGACAGAGGAGCACGCACAGAAGCACGCTAGCAGCAGCTCCGGGAATAGACTCGCCTACGTCCATGGCTAAGAGACAGAGGCGCGGGACGCACTTGAAGGCGGAACGGCAACAGCTGCAGGCTTGATCTGAACAGGGCGACTGCGAGGGCCACGATCTCGACGTTGTGCGTGTACAGATCTGGACCACGACCTTGGAGCGTGGATCGGGAACCTCTCTTGGTCTGGGGAAACAACCGATAGATCGAAGACAGCATTGTGGAGAAGGGCACCATGTCCTTTTTCGGGGTGGGCAGCATCCCGACGGCCGCACGGAGGGCTGCGACCTGCTAGATGGAGGCGTCGATCTCGGAGGGACGAACACGGACAACCGTCGAGAGTCCCAGGAGGCGGCCCATGGCTGCCCAACAACGAGCGTGTAGAAGCCCAGCGGTGCATCTTTCGATCCAACGGGGCCAAGTTGATGCAGGGAACGGCTGGGCTGAGTTCCATCGGGGTCGAAGGAGGCAGCCATTGTCTGGTGGACTCGATTGATCGAAGGAAGAAGACCGAAAAAAGTGATTGTTAGGTGAGTTGTGGCGCCGGAGGGGACCTAAACCTAGGCTCTAATACCATGTTAGGAAAGCAACTTATCTCTATTGAAGGCCCAAGGGGCATATATGTATTACATATGACTTGAGGTGTAAGGAAACTAAACATAGACTAATAAGGACTCCTAGACCTATACTAATCCTTCCTAACAGTTCCCTCTCCATTCCTTCTTCCCATGGACAATTAATTTGATTGGTCCATTTGGTTCCAGTATTCGTTGCATCTTCTGCATGCATACTGAACTGTTGTCATGCATGAGTATTCAATGTCTAGGTGCTGATGTCAGATTGGTTACTCAATATGACGACATCCTTAGGTTGAATATAGGATTTCTCTCAGGTTATTTTGGATTCAGTGGTTCTGTACATAAGTTGCATGATAATAAATGCGATTACTGGTGAATGATAATGCATGGTCCGTAGCTGTGTCAAGCAATTTGTTCTTTCCATAGTGGTATACCAAATGGGGAGTTTCATTTTTGATGTCTATTCTGCTCTCTGTATCTCAGCAGTTGAATTTAGGCCTTCTGTGCACACACTTTGTTGTTGTGCGCACACCTTTTCTTCTCACTTGACAGGTTCCTTTTGTGGTGTTGCAGAATACCTTGCCCCAGAGAAGTGGTGAAGTGAGTGCTACTCTTGGTGGGATTGATTTAAACAATTCTGGCAGGTATTTATCTCATTCTATTAACACCTTTTCTTTTATGGATGTTGTGCGGGGCATTAGTACTATATCAAAGTATATTTCTTGTGCAGTGTGGTAGTCAGAGAAGACAAAAAATTGTTGACTGTCCTTTTCCCAGATGGTCGTGATGGTCGTGCCTTCACCCTTAAGGTACGACCTACCAACTTAATCATTAGCTGTTGTAAGAAAAAATGAGTGCTAATAGTATAAAAATAATGCATCATCATGTTCCATCTATATTTTGAATTATGCTTTTGCTTCATACAGGCAGAAACTTCTGAAGATTTATTTGAGTGGAAAGCAGCATTAGAAGAAGCTCTTGCACAGGCTCCAAATGCAGCTCTTGTGATGGGGCACAATGGGATATTTCGCAATGACACTTGTGATGCATATGAAACAACGGCTCCAAATTGTTGGTCCCATTGTGCTGCTGCATATATCTCCAGAGGTTTAGACCCTTTTTCCAGTTCAATCATACCGTGCCCAATTGTTTGCAGGGCGAGAGAAAAGGCCAGTCAAGTCACTAGTTGTTGGCAGGCCAATTCTGCTTGCGCTCGAAGATATTGATGGCCGCCCTTCTTTTCTAGAAAAAGCTCTGCGTTATCTTGAGAAACATGGTGGGCACACAAGTTATGCTAACTAATAAGAACCAATTCTAGAACCTGGAAACTGTAGATGTTGCTAATGAAGTTATCTTTATAACATCTCATTCCGTTTGTGACATAAATCTGTTGTTACAGGGATAAGGGTGGAAGGAATTTTGCGCCAGGCTGCCGATGTGGAGGAGGTTGATAGGAGGCTATGTGAATATGAACAAGGTTTATGTCAATATATCTTAATCTAACTTTGGACTACTCCCTCCGTCCCACAATATAAGACGTTTTTGCAAGCTGGGACGGAGGGAATACTAATCTACTCCAGTTACATGGTGGTATTGGCATCTCTCGTGTCTTGATTTCCTTCTGCCAATCAAGAGTGTACAATCCAAATTTTGTGACTGTTTCCATTTCATACCAGGAAGAACCGAGTTTGCACCAGGCGAGGATGCACATATTATTGGTGACTGTGTGAAGGTATCTCACTCATTTAGTCATTCTAGTTATTAGAATAATTATGATGCTCCCAAAAGCATGGATTTTTTTCCTTTTACTAACTGCACTCGTGGAAACATCTCGTCAGCATGTTCTTCGTGAGCTACCATCTTCGCCAGTGCCTGCTTCTTGTTGTACAGTTTTATTGGAAGCTTTTCGTAAGTTTTCTGTTAAGTTTATTCTTAAATGTTCGTGCACTGTTTTGTGGAATGTCGTGTACGAAATGTTGGCATTGAATATCACAATTTTTCTACAGTTTGAAATAACCACCCCCCGCCTTGAAGTTAAAATTAGTAGTGATAATTCATTGACATATGTGCTTAGCACCATCCTCTCTGCTGCCAGCAACATGACAATGCTGTCTTTATCTATTTGATTTGATTTGTTGATCTGGGAGTACACATTTGATGTTAAATAAATCTCCTTAGTATGTGAAATTTAACCATCCATGCTTTGGAATGGAATTTCTTGTGCGGGTATCCTTTATCTTGGAACAGTGTATGCAAAGTACATAAAATACAAGCATATGTGCCACATCCACTCCCATATGTTTATTGTTCCACATGATATAGGAACACTGTCAAGGTACAATTTTACAAGTAGTACAGATTGCATAGGATACAAAACTAAATCCTTTGTGTGCACCCATTCATACAGAAGCACATGCTTACCTCCAATTTTGGTTCTGTCCTTTACATTTGATAAAGCCTGTGAATGAAGAGGAAGTGAGGAGAGTTCCCATGTGAATCGTGCAGTTGTTATGGCCAGGCCTTGTTACGGCTCTGAGTATACCCTCGCCTTCATCTATCCACTGGTAGGGCTTTTTGTTGCCATTGTGGAGGGGCTCTGGAGCCTACTGGAGAAGTGAGAGGGAGAAACCAGAAAATCTTGTTTATTTATTGCTTCACTGAAAGTGATAATATGCCATGCCTTATATATAGAGCTATAAGATTTGATAGAGTTTTGTATGCGGTGCACTTGTATTCCTTTACAACGGGATAATTTATACAACAACTCACAGGTCAGCTAACAGAATCCCTAACTAGCCAAGAGAAAGAGGGGAAAGTGAGGGAGTGGGTTAGCTAATCCTGGAGAATCAGTCACCTATATGTGCACTACCGAAACGGCAGCCATGGCAGCGTATATCGCCTAAGTGCATCTCCAACAAGATGATGTAAAAGTTGGTGCCCGGAAATGATTTTAGGGCAGGAGACAGAAGGTTTTTGGGCACCAAAAAAAATCTGCCGTAACAGATGATGTAAAACTGGTGCCCAAAAAATTGAGAATCATGTTGCTCCAAGATAGTGTGGGCTTCTATCTGCTGCCTAGCATGTTCCCTAGTATGGCCTTGGTCTGTCTATAGTAGCATCATGTTGCCATGTGTGTAATTTGATTATCTAATATAGCCCCAGTTTAAACAAATACTCCCTCCGTTTCTAAATTAAGTCTTTATAGAGATTCAATACAAACTACATACGGGTGTATATAGACATATTTGAGAGTGTAGATTCACTCATTTTGCTCCATATGTACTCCCTTATTGGAATCTCTAAAAAGACTTATAT
>NC_057803.1:364716189-364724299 GCF_018294505.1 Triticum aestivum
AGCTGGGCGCACAGGGTCCGGGGAAGGGTCCAACCACTTTGGGTCTTTTGTATGCAGCCTTTTCCTACATTTCTGCAAGAGGCTGTTTCCAGGACTCGAACCTGTGACCGTCACAAGGCAACAGCTTTACCGCTGTGCCAAGGCTCCCCTTATATATATAGGTTTGCATAACTCAAAACAATTTGCTGTGTTCATTGGTTAATTGTCTATATATTCTGTTTTACTTTCATAGGCTTGGAGACCAAGGAAGCTCGGATAAATGCTATGCGTTCAGCTATATCTGAGACATTTCCTGAGCCTAATCGGCGCTTGTTACAGAGGTTAGACTCACGTTCTCCTCATAGCTTCTATTCTGCCAGTTTATGGTAAATGCAATGAATGATTTATTATTTATTATGTGTGAAATCATGCTTGCTGCCGATCAACGTGAGCATGTTCTCATTAACTTGCATATGATACTTGCACATTAAATAAGAACTACTAATGTGGACTATTTTAATTGCCCTCTAACTGTACAGTTTTTATTTCTTCTAATGTTAGATCACCATTTTAGTTTGGACTAACAATATCTCAATGGTTTTTACCAGTGTGTTGTTTGACATTTGATTACTTAAACTAACACTTCCCATGACAAAAGAAAACTTTCCTTATGGAGATTCTTGTTTGCAGAATCTTGAAAATGATGTATATTGTTGCTTCTCATACCATGGAGAATCGGATGACCGCATCAGCAGTTGCTGCCTGTATGGCCCCTCTCTTGTTGCGTCCGCTTTTGGCTGGGGAGTGTGAGATGGATGACGTATTTGATATGGATGGTGATGATTCTGCCCAGCTTCTTGCTGCTGCAAATGCTGCAAACAGCGGTCAGGGCATTGTTGCAACTCTCTTGGAGGAATACGAGATTATATTTGATGTAAGATTCTCTGATACTTCAATTTTTTTGTCCAAATCTTTAGGTGGCTTCATTTCCTTCATGATAGTTGTTCTACCCTCTAGGCATTATTTCTTTTTTGCATATAATCTGTTGATTATATTGAAAAGTTACTGCCCATATGAGTTATTTCTACATGCATTGTGGCCATGACTATATGTGAGGCAGCCGCTGGAACACTTTGCCTCTTTCTGTCTCTTGGACGTTCTGTTTCATTTACAATTATACACATAGAAATAACTCGTATGTTCAGCCAATTGGATGCTCATATTTAATTTCTTTGCAGGATGACCGTCTTGTCAGATCTTCCCCATCACCTGGGTCTCAGATTGAAGACAGTGGCAGTGAAGTATCAACTGATGATGTAAATATGGACACAAAAGATAATGGATTTCATGATGCAGAAAATGATGTAGATCAAGAAATGGACGATGACAATGGTGCAGAGCGTATACTTAGTGGAAAATTGAGTGAGAGCAGTGGGTATGCTGGGAGCGACCTATATGATTACAAGGTTTTGTTATGCTCCCTGCTTTATAAGCGTATAATTTGTGCTTATTTCTAGGGTTATACTGTGATTATTGCTAGACACGCATGCACATATATATGCATGCCTGATTTGATTTTAGGATCAGTGTCGTAACTGCAATGATGCCGTTGCTTTGATTCTTATTATACTGCTTCTGATTGAACACCAGGTTCATGCTGATGATTCAGATGCTGATTGCTCTGTTGATGATAAAGGACTGGAAGAAGAGACAGATTTAAGCAAAGTTCCAAAAATTCATTCATCTGAAAATGTTTCAAAAAATATGGAAATGCCTCTGAGTGAAAAGAATCCTTCCAACCCAACATCCGGTCATGAAACTCCATTGTCTATGGGAGAGATCCTTTCTTCTTTGGATCCTGGAATTACTTTACCTAGTAACAGTTCGGAATATTCTGCAGACAGACACTCGAACAAAACTAATGGATCTCACTCACATGTGAAGCGCAGTAACTTTTGGGGGCGTAATAGTGTAAGCAATAAATCTATTTATATTTTCTTCCCTTTGTGGGGCAGCTGAGTAGGAATAATGCATTGTTGTGCCAACTTCTCTGGCGTGTTGAATTATGGTTCCCTTCATATCATCATTCAGCATTCTGATTTTTATGCAGGCAAGAAAGAGTCAGCATTCAGAATCAGTCGACTCATCTGGTGAAGAGGAGTATGCTCTTTTCCACTAAACAGCAGTCTTATGTTTTTACAGAGCGAACTAGATTTTTATTTGAGAGCGAACTAGATTTTTAGTGGTATTCCTTCTCGAGCTTCTATTTCTTCCGTTAAGGGAGATTCCGTCATCAGTCCTATGTTGCCTATGCTTGCGCCCCAAAACGGTTGCTGACTTTGTACAACTCCGTAGGGTGGGGAGGATCGCCCTCCCAATTTGAAGTTTTTTCCATTTTGATTTTTCCTGTGTGCTTTTTAGGCGGCTATCTATATTAGCCAGAAAGCACTTACATTTACCGGGGCAGGAGTTGCCATGCTTGCTAAAGGAAATTGTCATCATTGCGACAACTATAATTACCATGATTTGCCATGGTTAAAAATCTGACAATCTGACATCAGATTTTAATATTACCGAAAGAAAATCTGGGCCAACCTGTTTAAATTTAACTTTTTGTGAAAAGGTTATGAAAGCAGTGGATGTAAATAGTGATGGAAATAGTTTTGAAATGGAAATGTAGATGAAAGCAGTGGATATAAATAGTGATGAAAATAGTTTTGAAATGTAAATGTAGATGAAGTTGCCTGTATTTTCAATTAAGTTTCAAATGTGGCCCCAACCCCTAAAACTTTAGCTATATGCATATCTGTAGTTTCTGCCTTAGTTAATAATGTTGTTGCATTGAATATTTGTTGTTTGACAACGAATGTTACAAATTAGAAAGTGTATAGTTTTAACACTTCTGTTAGCTTCCCGACTATTTTGCTGCTGATGCATGTGCAATTTATCAAGGTCAATTTTTCTATGAAAACAAACCTTTCAGGCTTGCGATTCAAAGGCTTGAAATTGCGAAGAATGATTTGCAGAACAGAATTGCCAAAGAGGTAGGGGAAAACTTCACACTAACTGGTTCACTTTTATTTATCGTCTTCCAGTAATGTAATGGAAAGTGTCTCTCAGGCTCGGGGTAATGCAGTTTTACAGGCGAGTTTAGAAAGAAGAAAGCAAGCACTACGTGAACGCCGTTTGGTCCTGGAACAGGATGTATGCTGCATTCCCTTGCCTTGTTAATTTTGCTCGGTAACCGCATCATATATTCTATGTTAGGGAAAGAGCCATCTCTGTTGTCAATTGCTGGGTTTCAGTTTATCTTAAACTTCATTGGTTGCTACTTTGTTCCATATGACAATTGAGTCGTTTACCTGCACGAAGAATGCTAAATGAAAGAATATTTTAAACCTAATGTCCCATTCGTTCGCTTTAGAACTTTTTTTCTTTCTTTCAGTTTTTTTTGGTGGAAGTTTGTGTGCTTTCTACATAGTTAGTCATCATCAATGTTTAGATTCCGTGAAGATAGCACGATGACATTTTACTTGGCTCTGACTTTAGATACACTAGCCCTAGCCAAGATTTGCGGTAATTGACTAACCAGGTGTCTCTTGCATTTGGGACTTCTCTCTACAGACAAATTGTCAGTTACTCGGAGGCTAGACAAGCTTGGTAAATTTATTGATGGAAGGATTTAGCCAGAAGCACTTCTAAAATCGAGGAACCAAAATAATATAGTGCCTGTAGCCCCACACAAATTTCAGGGTAACTGTGTAGAATAAACAGTCCAAACGTTTAGGGGCCAAAATGTTACTTTCTGCTTTCTGTTTTTTATGCAGTTATTGTTGAACATGTTCCATACACAAGATGGTGGTTGAATTTTCTGATGATAGATTTCACAACTGTTTATATCTACAGGTGTCCAGATTGCAAGAGCAGCTACAAGCTGAGAGAGATCTTAGATCTGCACTGGAGGTTGGGTTGAGCATGTCTTCTGGACAGTTTTCAAGTCCACGTGCTATGGACTCAAAGGTACCTTCAACCATTGCTCTACTTGTTGGACTCATTGTATGGAGTCTCATTTTCCTCCTTATTTTTCTCAAGACAAGGGCTGAGCTTGAGGAGATTGCTCTCGCTGAAGCTGACGTTGTGAGGTTAAAACAGAAGGTGGCTGAACTTCACCTCCTACTCAATCAACAACGCCAACAACAATATGGCCCATCTCTTGATGCAAATGATCGTTATCACTGTAATCCTGGCCATTTTTCACAGCAGTAAGCATATCGGTTGTATTGTATTCTTTCTTTCTTCCTTTCTTTTTTGTCACCATTGATGTTGCTGGATGTGGTTATGACACCTTTTTGATTTTTTGTGATTTGAAGCCCACTGGGTGTTTGTTAATTGTTCTATTTCATCAAAGTGAAATCTTATTCAGTTATGCTGAATTATGCTGCAGTTGTTTAACATGGTTTCTTCATAGACTTTAATAATAATTGATCGAGGGCATTATATCAATATTTCTAGACATAAATTGGATATATTGTGCTCTGCTAATTTACTTATCATATTATGACACTATTTTATTCGTACCAGAAACTTTGTTCAACCAGGATTTGACATGAACCTTGCCTTTTGCAATCAAGAGAAGCACAGAAATGAGGTTTGATTAGAATCCCCCCACCCATACACTTACGGTCTCATTGATAATACCGAAACCCATTTAATGTTCAATTCCAGTTTCAACAACCTACATTTCCACATGCATGACTGAAAGCAGTGTCAGTGTGCTCTATAGATAAAGTATTAGTTTTGGAAATGAACAGTACTGCTTGTCATGTCTGGTTATTTAGGGGATCAGCTGGTAAGAAAAAGGAAATCTGCAAACATGGGCTTGCTTTTGCAGCATAGAATTTTTGAGGTTCATCAGTTTTGATGGCATTCTCTAAGATCTGTATAATGGTTCTAGATTCCATCACTAGGAATACCAGTAAATTGTGCACTATCTAGAATTTTCTCGAGGACCAGTTGAACTTCTTGCATGCCAGTACTATTTTAGTCTTAACTCCCACAAGTCTGCAGTATGCTGGCAGAAGTGGGCCAACTGTTGGTCTGGATCAAGGTTACAGAAACTGGTGGCACATTGAAGTATTGGGCAATCCCCTTCCTATATACTCTTTAGGCCTCGTTTGATACAATGGGATTGGGGAGGTTTGTGGAGGGGGGGATTTCAGGGGATTGGGTGAATCCCTTCCTTTCACCCAATCCCCTCAAAACCCCTTGAATCCCCAAAACTCCCCCATCTACAATCCTCTTTGTTCAAAATGTCTGTTTGGTTGGCAGGGTTTGTCATATTGACATAACATGGTGTTGAACATTTAAAAATCCAATCTTTATAATGTAGCTAACATGGTGTTGACATAGCAGTTGGCACATAAAGCAAAATATGAGAGTGCCGTTCTAATGCACCAAACTGAACTTGTACAAACCGCCACATCCGCAGTAGGCAAAACTGGAACCCAATAGAGCATACAATTAATTAATTAGCCAATAATTGGTGTGTTCTCACATATGCAGAAGCTTAGAGCACACGGGTGTGTTCTTGTACAAACTGCTCTTGATTCCCCCATAGCAGCAGCATGCTCTAAATCTTGACAGGTAGCACAAAGAAGAAGGGGATGCAGCAAATTGTTACTTTGGAGAGGACGGAGAGGGTGATCTACTTGGGCACCTCGATGAACAGCTTGCCGTGGGCACCTCGGTGAACAACATCTTCTGTTTCCTCTTCCACCTCTGCAACCTCCGCCACAGCTTCCACTTTGTAGCCTGCTCGAACAAAGTGGAGAGGTCAGAGAGAGAGAGAGAGAGAGATGGTGGCTCATGCTAGGGTGGGCGGGGAGCACCGCCGGAGCGGGGAGTGCGTGATAGGAAGAGTGGCCGAGAGGTCCCGTACCCGGCTGGAGTGGTAGAGGTCCCGTGTGGAAGGTCGGCGTCGAGCTCCGCACTGTCTGGACCGGCGTCTACTAGAGCTGAACCGGCTCACGCCGCCCGCCTGTGGCCGCCTCTTCGCCGCCGGCCGCCGTCGCGTCCTCGGGAGTGGCCGCCGATTGGGGAGGGAAGACCAGGGTTCGCAGCTGTCGATTGGGTCGGCGGCGCCCGCGTGTCTTCAGTTCCTCGAGGGTCTCCTCGTGCCGTCTAAACCGCGTGGTTTGGGCAGAATCGAAGGGGATTGGGTGGACTGGGCCACGGCAACCCTGTGTACCAAATGGACCAAAGAGGATTCTAGGGGATTGCGGGCCGCGTGTGGAAAATCCTCTCAGAACCCCTCCAAACCTCTCGTGCCAAACGAGGCCTTAGTGTTAGAAACTCTAGAAATATTTGAAGGCATTCAGAGAATGTAGAGGGTGCTACATCTTAGGTCTGGTCGGTAGTGAGGCAGTTTCAATAGTTTACTTTCAGTGTGTTTATGCTTTAGCTGACTCCTATACTGTTCTCTCTGTTTTCTAATGTTAGTTATTCCTGTTTTACATGATGACATTTTGAGCATCGACGTCGAAATTCATGACTGAAGGAAAATGAATATATTTTGTGCTAACCTGATGTAGAGCTGACACTACATGTACTCATACTGTATTATTTTTGGCAGGAGAGCAGCTCGGTGGATGCATCTCAATGGAGGAACATCAAACAGCATGTGCTACCTTATGGTTCTTCAAGGCCACTAACCCGCAAGCTTTCCCTAGACGCATCTTCAAGTGATTCAAGAGGCATGGAGGCATCAACAAGCATGTCATCAGAGAGCACTTCTGTGGTAATCAATGTTCCCAAGTTAGCCGAGGTTAGGGAAATCACAACGCTTGATTATTGTTAAATATACCAACTGAAGTAAGATGATTCATATCTGTTGTTATGACAGGGTGTTGGATATGGGAGGCAGCCAATGGTGGCATCTTCCACTTTGGTAGAACTAACAACTAGGCTAGATTTCTTTAAAGAACGGAGGTCGCAGCTGATGGAACAACTCCATAGTCTTGATTTAGGGCATGGATCTGCTTCTCAGGGTTTTCAGTACAAGCCGCCTTCTCCTTGGAACAGTCCAAGGTAGGATATGCTCATTGTATATCCTGGGTAGAGAGATTCTTCCTCCGTCTTCATCATTTGGTGGTAGTGTAAATTCATTTTCCTTCTAATACGGGCTCAACGTTTTGTTGTTACATTAGGTAGCTATTTGAGCCTTGAGTGTGCTGTTGTAGCCTCATTTATGCAATGTGTCAAGGGGTGTATTTGAAACAAGTTTTTCAGAGATGTGGTATATACGTATATGTTTTTGTTTGGTGTGGCTGCTCATAGGGAATGGAATTGTTTTCTCCTTATAATTTCTATGACCATGTTACTCATACCTATATTACAGAGGGGGGCCTAGAGGTTAAAATCAGAAGCGCGCTTGCATGCAATTTTCAGTACCCGTAGTCTTATTTATGTTGCTTGTATCTCTGTATGTACTACTGCTGTTGGCATCCAACTGTTCTTGAATTGGCTTATTCAAGAATTTGATAAAAGAATGGAATCCTAGAGTTCCCATTTGAGATATTTTGGGCCCTTGGGCGCTGCTGTAGCTAGTATATCACAAGACTAAAAAAACTATTTGTCGGAATAATGTAATAGAATAGTAAAAGACAAAAAAAAGAAGGGGAACCTAATCTCGCCCACTTTTGTATCATAAAGACAAGATGTATTTTCAAACTTCTCTAAAATGTAAAAGTGCCTTTGTAATATTATAGATTTATCTAGCTGCTACTCTTTTGATTTTGTTTGGAATTCCTAGCTTCTTTAATCCTTTCTTGGTCCTTCGGTGGTGTTGCTATTGTTGTATGGGCAGAGTTTTTTGAAGTTGCTAGACAATTATATGAACTAGCCGGTGATAGGGCATGTGTAGGAAGATGTGCAAGATCCCTGAAGTTCAAAATCAACTACCGTCCGGTTATATGGGATCCTTTGTTAGTGTCAAGGTGAACAAGGTGAACCTTGATGTTAATAAAATATTGAAAGATTTGTTTCGATCACCAAAGGCGGGGACATTGGTATGTTAGGTCATTGGTATGAGGAGTGTGGAACTAGAGAACACGGCGATTATAAATTTGAGTAG
>NC_057803.1:365158987-365176850 GCF_018294505.1 Triticum aestivum
CCGCCACCTCACCGGCGCTGCGTCCCGCCGCCCGCCGCCATCAACGCCGGCCCACTCCGGCGCCGCAAGCCGCAAGCCGCCGCCCCGCCACTCGCCGTCTCGGCGCCGTCTGCCGCCTCCCGGAGCCAGATCCGTCCGCCCCCGCCGGAGTCCAGCCGCTCCCCGGCCTCCCTCGCCGCGTTCGGACCTCACCGTCACTGAAGAAGATGGATCCGGCCTCGACCCGTCGGAGTTGACTTTTTCCGCGAGGTGGTTTTTCTTCTAAGTCCCAAAATCCCAGATCCATGTGCTCCTGTTCATCGTGTCGTATCTCCGCATCTGTAACTCCGTTTTTGGCATATAGCATATCAAAATGTTCATGTCAGAGAGTACATCATTTCATTCCATTGCATCATTTTCATGTGAGTTCACCTTGATGCCTGAAATGCTGTTAGAAGAGGGCTACTTGAGATAATTGTCAGATCTGCTACTCCATTTGCATATTTGTCATTTTTGCCATGATTATTGTGTGCATGTTATGCCCATGAGCTCTACATATGTTTTGTTAAGGGTTTTGCCATCTTCCCAGAGGTGCAACCCATGTATTTTTCTGATGTGTGTGGTGACTAGTGCAAGCTTGCGAAGTGAGGCACTTGGTACTGCTGATTTCAGGGACTTAGCAATTCCACTAAGTCCTTGGGCTGTTTATTTCATATGGCCATATGTTCATGTTGTTTCCTAGTGATCCGTGCCTCTTTTGAGGATGATCACTAAGGATGTTTTGTTAATCTTGTAGTGATCTATCCATCCATGTCTTTGTTTGCAATTATGGAGCACTCTAGCTTGAGTCAACCGAGCTCTACTTTTGCTACTTTGTGAATCTGGGCAGATTGTCAACTTGTTTGCAATTTTGCCGATGATGTTGTAGTTGACCCGTGCATGCTATGCTATTGTTCTTGCCATATCTAGCTTTCATTTTGTGTGTTCTTGATAGATGTATGCTTAGTTTATCATGACTTGCTCCGTAGCGAGTGCACCGAGCTCGTAAACCTGCCTAATTGATATCTGTTTTCAGCATGCTATAGTTTTCACTAAGTCTGTGATCTGATTATGTTTTTGCCATGTTCACATGCTTGCAATTGTACTTTGTGATCCCTTTTGGCTCAAGGTCACTGGGGACTTTTTAAAGATCTTTGAGTAGCTCCATGCCATGCTTTACTTTGCCATGTTCAGGTCCTGTAGCATGTAGTTTTGTTGCTCTGAAGAGGGCTACCTGATCTGAAATTCCAGACAAGTGTTAATTTCACTAAGTCTGAAATCTGTTTGCCATATGCATTTTTGCCATGCTTGTTTGAACCTGTTAATGGATGATTTGGCCGTAGCTCAGTGCTAGACTTTTGTTAAGCATCATGAATGCATCCCTACCATGTATTTTGTTGTCATGTTTGGGTGCCGTAGCATGTTCATCTCATTGCGTTTAGATGGCTACTTGCTGTAAATCGTAGACCGGTGTCATATTTGTTTTGCTTGCCATTTCCAACCGTAACTCCGTTTCCTACGTTCTTTATATCGGTTTCAAGCGATTTCATCTCATCTTTCCAGTGGAACACTTGGATTTCCATGTTGAGGCCAGGTTCATGCATTCCTTGTCACATCTCGCATATGCATCCCGCATAGCATATCATCGTTGCATCATGTTGTTTGAGCTTTGCACGTGGTTGATTGTGTCCTTGTTGCTTGTTTGTCTTGTTTGGGTAGAGTCGGGAGACGAGTTCGCTAACGAGGAGCCCGTTGAGTTTGCTTTCGAGGATCCGGTCAACTCTCACAACTGTGCAGGCAAGATGATCATACCCTCGAAATCACTACTATCTTTGCTATGCTAGATTGCTCGCTCTTTTGCTATGCCATTGCTACGATGCCTACCATTTGCTTTCAAGCCTCCCAAATTGCCATGTCAAATCTCTAACCCACCATGTCCTAGCAAACCGTTGATTGGCTATGTTACCGCTTTGCTCAGCCCCTCTTATAGCGTTGCTAGTTGCAGGTGAAGGTTGGAGGCCGTTCCTTGTTGGAACATTTATTTACTTGTTGGTATATCACTATTTTATCTTGGTATCTTAATGCATCTATATACTTGGTAAAGGGTGGAAGGCTCGGCCTCTCGCCTAGTGTTTTGTTCCACTCTTGCCGCCCTAGTTTCCGTCATATCGGTGTCATGTTCCCGGATTTTGCGTTCCTTACACGGTTGGGTTATAATGGGAACCCCTTGATAGTTCGCCTTGATTAAAGCTTTTCCAGCAATGCCCAACCTTGGTCTTACCATTTGCCACCTAGCTTCTTTTCCCTTGGGTTTCTGGAGCCCGAGGGTCATCTTATTTAGCCCCCCCGGGCCAGTGCTCCTCTGAGTGTTGGTCCAACCGAGCGATGTCCGGGGCTACCAGGGGCAACTCTAGGCTGGCCTACCCGACGTCTGGCTCATCTGAGTGTGCCCTGAGAACGAAATATGTGCAGCTCCTATCGGGATTTGTCGGCACATTCGGGCGGTGTTGCTGGTCTTGTTTTAACCTGTCGAAGTGTCTTGAAGAACCAAGATACCGAGTCTGATCGGAACGTCTTGGGAGGATGTCTATTCCTTCATTGACCGTGAGAGCTTTTCATGGGCTAAGTTGGGACTCCCCTGCAGGGATTTGAACTTTTGAAAGCCGTGCCCGCGGTTATGGGCAGATGGGAATTTGTTAATGTCCTGTTCTAGATAACTTGAACCTTAACTTAATTAAAATGAATCAACTGAGTGTGTTACCATGATGGCCTCTTCTCGGCGGAGTCCGGGAAGTGGACATGGTGTTGGAGTAATGCTTGCGCAGGTTGTCCTTTAGTTTCTCGCTCGCGCTTTGCCTCCTCTTCTCGCTCTCTTTTGCGAACAGGTTAGCCACCATATTTGCTAGTCGCTTGCTGCAGCTCCACATATATATTTACCTTGCCTTACCTATTTGAGCTTAAATAGTCTTGATCGCAAGGGTGCGAGATTGTTGAGTCCCTGTGGCTCACAAATTACTATTACACCAGATGCAGGGCCTGATGATTCCGCTCCAGGTGATGCGCTCGAGCTCAAGTGGGAGTTCGACGAGGACTCTTAACGTTATTATGTTTCCTTTCCTGATGATCAGTAGTGGTGCCCAGTTGGGGGTGATCGGGACCGTGTCGCATGTTGGGTTATCTTTTATTTTGGCGCCGTAGTCAGGCCATGGGTGTTTGGATGATGTAATGTTATTTATGTACCTTGATTGACGTGGCGAGTGTAAGCCAACTATGTTATCTCCCCTTTATTATTATATTACATGGGATGTGTAAAGATTACCTTACTTGCGACAAATTCCTTCAATGCGATTATGTCTCTAAGTCGTGCCTCGACACGTGGGAGCTATAGTCGCATTGAGGGTGTTACAGTCATCCTGCTGCTGGTTGGTCCGAATGAAGTGAAGGCATCGAGGGCCTGGTGAGGTGACGTGTGCGGGGCATGCCGCGATGCAGAGCTCGACCGCTCAGATTTCTCGACGTGGCAGGGACGGACCCATGCACCAGTGCCGTGCCTATGAGGAGGCCTCATGGGAGGCGATGATCGAGCAGGTGATAACCGTAGGTGGGTTAAGCAGGGAAGGCAAATCAGCCTGGGTAAATGCAGGAAGATACATGCCACTAGGTCCGGCCTGAGCGGCCTGGGGATGATGCAACCCGAGGGGCGCCCCCAGCAAGGTAAGCTAAAGACATAAGCAAAAGGGATACATGCCGCAGGGACGGACCCACGCGGCCTGGGAATAATGCAGCCTGAGGGGCGCTCCTAGCTAAACGAGCTTGGAAGATGTCACCTGGTTCTGTAGACAAAGTACAGTTGGTGCAGCTAAAGCCGTGCATTGAAGAAATGACTCCTCATGAGCCGCCAGAACCCTGAGCCTCGGGAGGGTCTGGTGGCTCGGGAGGTTCCCTGAAGACCATCTCCATCTCCTCTAGAACGGCGTGGTACCTGGCTTCCTAAGCCGCCAGGACACGTCGCAGGTTGCGCAGATAGGCCAACGCCACGCTCAGCAAGCCAAAAGG
Organism: Triticum aestivum; assembly: GCF_018294505.1. Taxonomy (NCBI): domain Eukaryota; kingdom Viridiplantae; phylum Streptophyta; class Magnoliopsida; order Poales; family Poaceae; genus Triticum; species Triticum aestivum. The sequence continues at coordinate 365,163,062 of NC_057803.1, forward strand.
CATACGAACGTAGCTGTGCGGCGGGCCCTCGCAGCAGCCCACATTCGAAGGCCAGAAACGCTCCTGAGATGCGGCCCTATTGAGCCCTGGGATGTCGATGCAGACACGTAGCCCTGCATCCTCGCCAGGATGCGGAGCTGTGCCTCGTGGGCGGCTGTCGCCGCGCATGGCTCTTGCTTCTTGCAGTTCCTGGGTGGTCCTGGTGATGAACTCCTGAGTGGTGGGCACTCCTTGCCCTGCGCTCTCCTGAGGGTCACGTGCTGCGAAGCACGCCTCCAAGTGGTGCCCAAGCGCCACCCTCGTGAGGTTGGCAAGGTCTGAGGCCCTCCAGAAGAGAGTCCCAGCCCTGCTTGAGGAGGGCGCTGGGCGCGCCTTCCTATGCGATGGAGGGAGGTGCCCCTGGAGCGGGCGCTGGTCCTGACGAGGCTCCTGCCGCGACGCCATCCTCCCGAGGTCCTGCACGGCGCGGCTGCTTCTTATTGGGGATGGCCTCCAAAGGGCCTGCATTTCTGCTGTCGGGGTCGTCGATTGCTGCGGCTTGAAAGGCGCACTCGAGGGAGCACACCACATCCCTCTCATCACATGGGACTGCGATGATTCCTCCACTTCCTGGCATCTTGAGAACATGGTAGCCGTGATGAGTGACTGCCATGAACTTGGTCAGGGCCGGATACCTGAGGATGGCATTGTACGGCAGGCGGATGTGTGCGACGTCGAAGTCGATGAGCTTGGTGCGGTAGTTCTTGCGCTCCCCGAAGGTGACAGGCAGGCGGACCTGCCCTATCGGTGTGGTGGAGTCGTCGGTCACTCCTGAGAAAGGCTTGGTGGGCTGGAGCTGTTCATAAGGCACTTGGAGGTTGTCGAACGTGTCGACGGACAGGACGTTGAGCCCTGCGCCGCCGTCGATGAGGGTCTTGGTGACCTACACATTGCTGATGACTAGGAACACAACATAGGGTAGGCGCCAGCGGTGGCTGCGTAGTTGAGCTGATCTGCCGAGTTGAAAGTGATGGCGCATTGGGACCTCCTGAGCGGGCGCGTGGCCTCGAATTTGGGGAGCGCCGCGTTCACCTCGCGAGCGAACTGTTTGAAGGTGTGCTGAGTGGCTAGGGCCTGGGCGCCGCCCAAGATGCAGGCGATCGCACGTGGCTCCTGGAAGCCCCCAGCCCCCTCGTCCTGGTGGTGGTCGTCATTCCTTTTTGGTGGCGGCAGCGGGGGAAGACCGGCGTTGCCCTGGGGGCGATCTTCACGCAGCGGGTCCCTCCAGGCGCCCTCAAGAGGTTGGTCCTGCCAGCGGTCCTCACGAGGCCGGTCGCGCCACTCCTGGCGTGGGCCACGGTCGTCCCAGCATCCGCCTCCACATCCTCCTCCATGGCTGTAGCCCCGGTCGTTGCGCTCGGGGCGTCGACCGTAGCATCCTTCTCGTATGGCTCTGAGCTATTGACAGTCGCTGGTGTTGTGGGTGTTCAGGTTGTGGAAGGCGCAGAACGGTCGGCCGTTTTTGGATGACTCGGGCTGATCTCTGCCCCGCTTCATGTCGGGCTCCGCTGTGAGCACAGCTGCCTCCTTGTGCTTCACGTCCTTGGCCTTGGCCTTCTTCTCCTCCGCGCCCACGGCTGGCAGCTCAAGGAGAGAGAGGCGCCCCTCCTCAGCTCTTGGGCACTTGGTCGCCAGGTAGAACAACTCCTGAGATGTGTAGAGCTCCTCGTGGATGGCGAGCTCTTCCTTCATCTTGACGTCACGGACACCGTCGGAGAACGCGGAGATGATGACCTCGTATGTGACCTTGGGGATCTTGAGGCGGGTGTTGTTGAAGCGCTGGATGTACTTCTGGAGGGTCTCTCCTGGTTGCTGCCTGATGCGCGTAGATCACCCGTGGCCAGTGGGCGGTAGCGAGTGCCCTGGAAGTTGGCAACGAAGTGGTTGCGCATCTCGTCCCAGGAGGAGATCGAGCCGTGCTGCAGGTTCAGGAGCCAGGAGCGAGCTCCATCCTTGAGATCCATGGGAAACCAGTTCTCCATGACCTTTTCGTCACCGTTAGCCGCTTCGATGCTCAGCTCATAGAGCTACAGGAACTCTGCGTGGTCGGCGGTACCGTCATGGTGAGGAGGCAGATCCAGCTTGAACTTGCCCGGCCAGGCGACGCTACGCAGCTCGGGGGTGAAGGCGCGACAGCCAGCCGTGGTTGCCGGGGCCCACTTCGGAGGTGGAGCTTGGTCTTGATGAGGTCCGCGCTACACCGCTGCGGGCGGTGCGCGGTCTTGACGAGGTGGCACCGGGAGTGTAGGTGCAGCTTCTCGCGGCCGCGGAATTTTTTGGCAGCTTCTCTCTTCGCGCACAGGCGTCGGGCGCTGTGGATCATGCCACGGAGCCGCGTGCCTTGGTGCCAAGGCGCCGTCTTGGGGCTGAGGTGGTGGAGGCATGCCATGAGCCCCGTCGCCCGTGGTTGGTTGAGGGGGAGGCAGAGAGTGGGACGGCGCCGGAGAGCCCCCTGCGGCGCTGACGAGCTCGGCGGCGCGGTCGAGCCACTCCTCATAGAGGTCATCAATGGGGCGGTATCGTAGGAGATCGTTCGCCGCGAGGAGCGCGGCCCATGCCATTATGGGAGCGCGGTGCGCATGAGACGAAGAACCGGCAGGGGTCAGCGATGGAGTGGCGGTGCGGCCATCCTACCACACCGAAGGATGCAATGAGGACGCCTGCTGCTCGTTCCCCGCCGGGCAGGTGGCATCATTGGCGGCGGGAGACGGAGAACGGCAATGTGGCCCATTGACGGGAGCCGTCTGAGCGACGCGGGCGGTGAGGGCAGCCCGACGCTCAGCTCGAGCACGGCGAGCGTCCGCCATGGAGACGACAGAGCGACGAAATGATGGAAGGGAAGCTACGGTGCACCCCTACCTAGCGCGCAAATGTCAGATGTGGGGTTCCGACAAACCCTTAAGGTTCGAACACTTGAGTGCGTGCGAAGTCTTTCCTTCCTACCGATCTATGCCCTAGCTCGCTAAGATCTTGCGGACGAACTCAACGAACTCGCAACACAAAAAGACATGAGGTTTATACTGGTTCGGGCCACCATTGTGGTGTAATACCCTACTCAAGTGTGGTGGTGGTGGATTGCCTCTAGGGCTGATGATGAACAGTACAAGGGAAGAACAACCTCATGAGGTTGAGGTGTTCTTGTGAGTAGGCTCTCGATCAGGTTGGATCGAGCTAAGATGAGATGAGATGCCCCTACTATGGTGGCTAGCTCTACTTATATAGGCCCTGGTCCTCTTTCCAAATATCGAGCGGGAAGGGAGCCAACAACGGCGGGCCAATTTGAAGGGGGGCAGCTAGTACAAGCTATCCTGACAAAAGTGCTCTTCGCCTGCGAAAAGCTCTGGTGGTGATGCCGTCTTGGTCTCCACGATGACCTCCGTCTTGTCGTCCTCCTAGTCTTGGTCTCATTGCACCGATATAGCAACATTTGCCTGATGCCTTGGTACTCTTCGCCTACGCTGGCCTCCTTAGTACCAAAGAGGAAACAAAGACGCTGCGCGCGCTGGCGCCCGCCTGGCACCCGCCTGGTGTCGTGCGTCATGGCTCACGTCACGAGGGCCTCGTGAGGTTTGCCCTGCCTTGATATCTCCGCTCCTCGTGAGCCTGCCTGGCTAGGCTACTCCAGAGGAGGTCTTGCGTCATCCGCCTCGTGAGGCTTGGACCCTCGCGAGGGTCTTGGATGCTTTGTTGGTGAAGATGGGCCGTACGTCCTACTGGCTTAGCCACGCCATGGGCCGCAGGCAGCCAAGTCTGGGGACCCCCGTTCCCAGAACACCGACAACCGCCATCTTCGGAACCGCCAAGAACGCCAAGACCCCATTGTGGATTTCGACAAGTACGAACACCGTCGTCGAAGACCCATGTACCACAAGCGACAAGTTCGACTACCGTGGCATGAACCTCTACTTCCATGATGACGGGTGTATCACTACCGTCGACCCTCCAAGACCCCGTGGACATCAAGTTCCTCGCCGTGACCCCGAACATCTACGGAAACTTGTGCGACGAAGAACGTGAACGACTACCGTCGCCAAGATCTCTAGTACCACTACCATCGCCGAGGATCGATAGTACCACTACTTCCACTACAACCATCCCGAGAACGTCTACTTCCTCTACATTGCACCGAACCCGAACCGTCCCGTTTGCACGCTTCGAAGGTATAACCCTGAGATGACGCCCGTGAACGAATGCATGTGTTGTATGAGCTGCCATGTTTGCCCCATGTCCGGGACACCCGAAATCCGGGATCACCCCACCATCTTGCTCAATTCGCTCATGCCCCTTTCTTTTCCATCGGTATCTCAATCGAGATACCGTAATCGATATGTTGCTATGGCATCATTTTCGGATTCATTGCCGTGGCACCTGTTTCATTTCGGCCACGATTAAAAATGTTTCATAAAATGCACTTATCAACATTTTCATAAATATTTCATAAAAGTTGCATATGTCATCAGCATCATGTTAACAACATCAAGAATGTTTAAATTATTGTTTGCTTCATTTGCTAGATATGCACATGGGGATTTTCTGGAATGGTTGTTGTTATTTCCAGCCTCATTTAAACTTGCTTAAATGTTTAGTTTACTTATGCTTCACCTCTTGCCATGTTTAACAACATTTAATATTGTTGGGTACATAAACGGGAGTGAACTAAATAATCGAATTTGGTGTTCCATCAATATGCAACTCGTTGCATATTGAGCTCCACTTAACTTGTAGTGTTGGTTGTGCACTTTGCCATGCCATGCATATTTAACCGGACATGCGTCATCCTTGATTGTGCATCATGCCATGTTTATGATTGGTTGTTTACCATGTTGTTTTCTTCTTTCCGGTGTTGTTTCTTCTTGTTAGTTCCGGTAACATCGCGTTTGTGAGGATTTGTTCGACTACGTCCTTTTGACTTCTTCATGGACTCGTTCTTCTTCCTTGCAGGATCTCAGGCAAGATGATCATAACCTCGATATCACTTCTATCTTTGCTTGCTAGTTGTTCGCTCTATCGCTATGTCGTGCTACCTACCACTTTTTATATCATGCCTTTCATATTGCCATGTCAAGCCTCTAACCCACTTTTCCTAGCAAACCGTTGTTTGGCTAACTTACCGTTTTTGCTCAGCCCTTCTTATAGCGTTGCTAGTTGTAGGTGAAGCTGAAGTTTTTCCATGTTGGAACATGGATATATTGGGTTATCACATTATATCTTATTTAATTAATGCGACTATATACTTGGTAAAGGGTGGAAGGCTCGGCCTTATGCCTGATGTTTTGTTCCACTCTTACTGCCCTAGTTTCCATCATACCGGTGTTATGTTCCTTGATTTTGCATTCCTTACGCGGTTGGGTGTTATAGGAACCCCTTGATAGTTCGCTTTGAATAAAACTCCTCTAGCAAGGCCCATCCTTGGTTTTAACATTTGGCACCACCACCTATTACTTTTCCCTTGGGAGTCGCGCTCCCGAGGGTCATCTTTATTTTAAACCCCCAGGCCAGTGCTCCTCTGAGTGTTGGTTCAACCAGTCAACCGCCGGTGGCCACCAAGGACAACTTTGGGCTGTCCTACTGGAAGTTTGGACAATCCGGTGTGCCCTAAGAACGAGATATGTGCAGCTCCTATCGGGATTTGTCGGCACATTCGCGCGGCTTTGCTGGTCTTATTTTACCACGGTCGAAATGTCTTGTAATCGGGATTTCGATCCTAACCGGGTCTTCCCGGGAGAAGGAATATCCTTCGTTGACCGTGATAGCTTGTGATGGGCCTAGTTGGGACACCCCTGCAGTGTATAAAATTTCAAGAGCCGTGCCCGCGGTTATGTTGCAGATGGGAATTTGTTAATATCCGGCTGTAGATAACTTGACACTTGACTTAATTAAAATGCATCAACCGCGTGTGTAGCCGTGATGGTCTCTTTTCGGCAGAGTCCAGGAAGTTAACACGGTCTTGTGTTATGTATGAACGTAAGTAGTTTCAGGATCAGTTCTTGATCACTTCTAGCTTCTCGACCATTTCTTTGCTTCTCTTCTTGCTCTTATTTGCGTATGTTGGCCACCAGACTTGCTTAGTGCTTGCTGCAGCTCCACCTCATTACCTTATCCTACCCATAAGCTTAAATAGTCTTGATCTCGCGGGTGTGAGATTGCTGAGTCCTCGTGACTCACAGATAGTTCCAAATAGTTGCAGGTGCTGATGATACCAGTGCAGGTGGCGCAACCGAGCTCAAGTGGGAGCTCGATGAAGATCTTGGTCGTTGTTATGTGTCTTTTCTGGGTGATCAGTACTGGTGCTCAGTTGGGACGATCGGGGATCTAGCATTTGGGGTTGTCTTCTTTTATTTTGGTTCCGTAGTCGGACCTCGATTGTACTCTTGATGATGATTGTTTAACTTGTTATTTTGGTGAAGTGGCGATTGTAAGCCAACTCTTTATCCCTTTATTATTTGTGTGAAGATTACCCCACTTGTGACTAAACCACCATGTGGTTATGCCTCTAGGTCGTGCCTCGAAATGTGGGAGATATAGCCGCATCGTGGGCGTTACAGCGGCCAACAGCGACGAGAAGTTCATGGCGAACTCGTTTCCCATGGTAGTCAAGGATGGCGCGCGCTCGTGGCTCCTAAACCTGCCCGCGGGATCGAGCTCCTCCTAGGGCGAGATGCGTGAGCGTTTTGTCGCCAACTTCCAGGGCACTTGCGCTCGCCCGCCTGTCGCAGGTGACCTATGGCGCATCAAGCAGCAACCAGGGGAAACCCTGCAGAAGTACATCTAGCGCTTCAACAACATTCGCCTCAAGATCCCCAAGGTGTCGGACAAAGCCATCATATCAACATTCTGTGATGGCGTTCGGGATGTCAAGATGAAGGAGGAACTCACCATACACGAGGACCTGTGCATGGCTCAAGAGATGTTCAACATGGCAGCCAGGTGCGCGAGAGCTGAGGAAGGACGCCTCTCCCTCCTCGAGCTCCCAGCGGCCGACCCAGAAGACAAGAAGGCCAAGGCCAAGGATGTGAAGTGCAAGGGAGCGGCCGTGCTCGTGGGTGAACCATAGATTAAGCGCGGCTACGACCACCCAGAGTCATCCAAGTGCAGCCGTCCGTTCTGTGTCTTCCACAACGTACATAGCCATAACACCAATGATTGTCAGGAGCTCAGGCCATCCGCGATGGGTGCCTCGTTCATCGCCCCGAGCGCAACGGTCGAGGCTACGACCATGGATGAGGTTTAAGTGGAGGACACTGGGACGACCGCGGCCCCCGCCAGGAGTGGCCCGACCAGCCTCGTGAGGACCGCTGGCAGGGCCAGCCTCGCGAGGGCGCCTGGAGAGATCAGCTTCGTGAGGACCGTCCTCAGGGCAACACCGGCCTCCCTCCGCTGCCACCACCACCAAGAAGGAACGACGGGCACCATCAAGATGAAGGGGTTGGGGGATTCCAGGAGCCTCGTGCCATCGCCTACATCCTGGGCCATGCTCAGGCCCCAACCTCTCAACGCATCTTCAAGCAGTTCGCCCATGAGTTGAACGCGACACTCCCCAGGCTCGAGGCCACATGTCCGCTCAGGTGGTCCAAGTGCACCATCACCTTCAGCTCGTCCGACTAGCTCAAGTGCATGGCAATTGCCGGCGCCCTCCCGATGCTTTGCTCGCCCGCCATCAGCAATGTCCTCGTCACCAAGACCCTCATCGATGGTGGAGTGGGGCTCAATGTTCTTTCCATTGAGATGTCCGACCACCTCCAAGTGCCCTAAGATCAACTGCAGCCCACCAAGCCTTGCTTAGGAGTGACCGACGGCTCCACCACCCCGATAGGGCAGATCCGCCTCCCTGTCACCTTCGGCTAGCGCGACAACTATCGCACCAAACTCATCGACTTTGACGTCACCCATATCCGCCTTCCGTATAATGCTATCCGTGGATATCCATCCCTGGCCAAGTTCATGGTGGTGACTCATCATGGTTACAATGTCCTCAAGATGCCAGGGAACTGCGACATCATCACGATCGCCTACGAGGAGAAGGATGCGATGTGCTCTCTCGAGCGCGCCTACCAGGCTGCAGCAGTTGAGGACCCAGACAACGAGGGCACCATCTACCCTCCTGAGGTTGTCCCCAAGAAGAAGAAGCAGCTCTACCAAGAGCCTCAGGAGGGCGGTGTCTTCAACGGCGCCACCTCAGGACCTGCGCCCATGGACAGGGCACCTCCCTCTCGCACATAGGAAGGCGCACTCGGCGCACTCCTCAGGCTGGGCTCGGGGGCTCTCTTCGGGAGGGCCTCTAACTTAGCCTTTGTCGTGAGGGAGGCACTAGGGCACCACATGGAGGCATGCTTCATCGCATTCTTCCCTCATGAGGGCACAAGGCACGGGGTTCCAGGTGCTCATGAGTTCAACACCAAGGCGACCGAGGAGCTTCAAGAGGAGAGAGCCATGCGCGGCGACCGCCGCCCACCGCCTAGCGCGGCTCCTTGTCCTGGCGAGGACAACGATCTATGCGTTTGCATCAACATTCCAAGGCTCAATAGGGACGCATCCCAGGAGCACTTCTGGTCATCGCACGTTGGTCGGTGTGGGCCCCCCCTCATAGCTACGTTCGCATGCCTTTTGGCCTGCCGAACGCGGCTGTTACTTTCTAGCGCCACCTGCAGAACATCATGGCGGCTCCGGAGGCCACGCACCACGCAGTCCTGGCGGAGATGAAGATGGTTCTTCACGAGCCTCCCGAGCCTCTAGAGCCTCCCAAGGTTCAGGACCCAGGCGGCTCATGAGGAGCGACTTCTTCAGCACGCTCTTCCAGCTACTACCACATCTCTTCAGCAACGGAGCCAGGTAACATTTTCCAGTTTATTCAGTTGGGGGCGCCCCTCGGGCTGCATTATCCCCAGATCACATGGGCCTGTCCCTGCGGCATGTATTTTTGTTGCATATTCGATTCGCTCTATTGGGGGTCTGTCCCTGTGGCGTGTATCGTTCTTGCATCTATCAAAGCTAGTGTTACCTCCTTCCATGAGCTATTTTAGGATCACCACCTGCTTGCCTGATGTCCTACCACCCTTCGCGGCCTCCCACATTGTTGACCGGCCTCCTGCTCATCCCGCATCGGGGGCTACGCATGCTGGCATGGTGCTTGTGCTTGGGTCGCTCCCTGAAATGCTTACAAATCTGAGAGATCGAGCTCTAGCTCGTGGCCCACCCCGCGCTGTCACCTCAGCAGTTCCTTAGTGCCTTCATCTTCTTGTGGAAAGATCAGCGACAGGACAACAAACACAATTATGAGTGATATTCTCCTCTCACACTAACCCACATGAACCTCCAGAACTTAACTACATGTGGTCCCGCCGGCCGCCCCTTTTTTACGCAATTCGCTTGCGCGTTAAAGGGGGGCTCCTGAACATCGCGCCTCAGGAGCTCCTACTGACTCTCCAGCCCTCACCCCTGGCCTTGACCATGACATCGCGACCTGGCACGCCAGCGGGGGCTGAGCCTCGCTCGAGTGTCGGGACCCGAGGATGCAGAGCATTTAGATGAGCGAGGAAAGGGGAGGCCGACGTGAGCCCTACCTAGTAGCACCACCTCTAAAGAGAAAATCGGGTGCCACACAAAGGAATCACCTCAGTCTTGCCAAAAGATAAGTCACCCATGCATGTCGGTGTGAATCTCTCCGTCCGATGTTCTCCACTCTCATAAAATCGCTCCGGCAATGCTACTTCCCTTTTCTGCCTCCAGGGAGCTGCTTGCATGCCAAAGGGGACCTCTTGATCATCCGCCTCAGGAGCACTTACTAGACCTCAGGCTGCTCACCTCCTGGCCTGGAGCATGGCATCGCGACCTGGCATACCAGCGACGGCTGAAGCCCGCCCGGGGACTGTGACCTGCCGACATAGAGCGCTAAGCTACTGCGAGAATGAAAAGGGGAACAATGCCGAAGCGGGACAGACAGCTGCAACCGTATACTCGGAATAATAAACTTCAAAGCAAAGGCATTACACAATTTTTACATGCTCCCGCGGGGTTTGTCTTGATTTCTCGCAGGGAACAAAAGAAGAAAAACTTCAAGGAGCCCTGGCTACGGGGAAGACCATCGACACCATCATCAACAGTGGGCCATGTGAGGCCGATACTAACCCCATCTAGATCATCGCCGATGTCAAGCGGATGCCGCTGCCGCGCTCCAGGCACGGCGAGAGCTCGTAGGCATGTAGCTGTCGTTGCTCGACTCCGGAGACTCGCTAGGCTCAGGAGAGTCGCTGGACTCCCAGGAGTCATCACTTCTGCTGGAGGACCTATCGGCAGGACCGGAAGCAGGCTCAGTGCCCGCTGCCGTGCCATGCTGGCGGCTTCCTCGGGGCAGCACTCCAGGTGGCGGACTTCCTCATCGAAGACCTTGAGGAATAGCATGGAGGCGCCATTGTACTCGAAGTGATGGCGAGGGCCCCGTCCGCGTGGCAGGCGCGAGCAACCTCGACCCATCCTTGGGTCATGAAGATGCCGCCCGAAGGGACGACGTCAACCTTCGCCCCCGTGGCTAGGCTGCAGCACCCGGCGTGTTGCATCCATAACTCTAGCGCCCCCCTCGGTGGCATCTCCTCGGCAAAGAACCGCAGGAATCAGATCCAAGTGTGTGGCGACATTGCCGTCCATATCTCGAACTCACGCAAGGAGCGCTCGGCATGGGTTCGTCAGCCGGCCGGCCGCGCAACCTCCGCCTAGCCACCATGGCCTGGCCCACACGGCGCTGGGCACTGCCGCCGTCTCTGGGGCCCTGCACATGGGTGTACAGAGGGAGCGGGAAGCCAGGCGGTGGCCGCTTGTACCAGGGCCGCGTCACCTCCTGTCTCTCCCCGGCATCGCGAGGGCGGCTGAACCTTTTCTTCAGCAGAAGTGGTTCAGGCTCTTCCGAGGGTCCTTTCCCTTTTCGTAGCAGAAAACCTCTTGATCGGCGCCATGGGAGCTACAGCAAGACGGTGAGGCAGGAGAGAGGAAGAAGAAGCGGACTGCTAGAAGACGGAGATGAGCAACGGGGCATGTCGGAAGGAGGCAACCGTCACCCCCCTCATTTATAGCCGGAAGGAGGCCAACCACCGGCCTCCATGATCACACGTAATGATGGTTTTTTCTTCATGCAGCAGGGTCTCGTCAATTCAAACGGTTGCCGAGGTAGTGTGGGGAAGCGGAGACGCCCACATCCCATTAATCACCATGCGTCAATCGAGGCCGTGGGCGGTTAGGGCCCGTGGTGCTCTGCACTTGCCCTTTGGCTTCTCCTTGAATCCAAGTTCGAGCGCACCTCGGGCCCGGGGGCTACTGTCGGCGTCTTGGGAACGGGGGTAGCCAGACTTGCCTGCCTACGGTCCACAGCGTGGCCCTGTAGATGGCCCGGTATGGCCCAGCTCCAGCATCAACAACCCAAGACCCTCGCAAGGGTCCAAGCCTCGCGAGGTAGATGACACCAAGACCTCCCTCGGAGGCGGCCTCACCAGGCTGGCTCCCGAGGAGTGGAGATATCTATGCAATATGGAACTCGCGAGGTTCACATGACGTGAGCCATGACGGCCAAGGCCAGGCGGGCGCCAGCGGGTGCAGGGTACCAGTTTCCTCTTTGGTGCTAAGGAGGCAAGCATAGGTGCGGGGGCCCGAGGAATCAAGCAAAGGTTTCCATATCGGTGGAACAAGACCAAGACCGCCAAGACGGCAGGACGAAGGTCATCGCGGAGCCCCGCGGTGTCACCACCAGGGGCTTTTGCAGTTGAAGACTACTTTTGTCAGGAGAACTTGCACTAGTTGTCTCCCTTCGAATTTGGCCGTTGTGGGATCCCTTCCCGCCTATATTTGGGAAGAGGACCAAGGCCAATATAAATAGGACTGAGCCACCACCATGGAGGGGGGATCCATTCCACCCTAACCAGCTCACGAGCTCATCCAGTGCAAGAAGACCTCACCTCCTGAGGCTATTCTACCACTGTACTAGTTCGTCCTCAGCCGCTCGAGGAAATCCACCACAAGGTTGGAGTAGGGTATTACACCAGAAGGTGGCCCGAATGAGGATAAACCGCTGTATTTCTTGTCCCTTGGGATCGTCGAGCTAGGCCTTGGAATCATGGAGCGGGCAGACTGGGGAGGACGAGTTCTTCGCATGCACCCCAGTGTTCGAACCTCTCAAGGGTCTGTGGAAGCCCGAGTCCGACATTTGCTACATCACCCTTTCCTCTTAAAGGGAAAAACCAACGCAAGCTCAAGAAGTAGCAGCTTTCAGAAATGAAAGAATGGGATGCTCCAGTATCAGACATAACTAATGCTGGATGACAATTGACAAGTAGCATACCAAGAACGATGTCAGGATCATCATGAGCTTCATTAGCTGTTCAGTTGGAGCTGGATTGACACGGAACATCTTGCCTAATGGCTTACCACCACCAACAAACTTTTCAAACTGGGGTGGAGCATAACTGCCCTGAGAGCAGTCACGGTCATAGTGTCCTGGCTCTCCGCATGTGAAGGAAGTTCCGGAAGTAGGACATGGACCCACATTGGCAGGCAGTCCACTAGTAGACTTGGGTGGTGCATGATACGTCTCCAATGTATCTATAATTTTTGATTGTTGCATGCTATTATAGTATCAATCATGGATGTTTTATATGCAATTATAGGCAATTACATATCATTTTTTGGGACTAACCTATTAATATAGTGCCCAATGCCAGTTGCTGTTTGTAACACCCTCGATGCGACTATATCTCCCACGTGTCGAGGCTAGACTTAGAGGCATAATTGCATTGAAGGCATATGTCGCAAGTTAGGCAATCTTCACAACATCCCATGTAATATGAATAATAAAGGGGAGATAACATAGTTGGCTTACACTCGCCACGTCAATCAAGTACATAAATAACATTACATCATCCAAACACTCATGGCCCGACTACGGCGCCAAAATAAAAGAGAACCCAACATGCGACACGGTCCCGTTCACCCCCAACTGGGCACCACTACTGATCATCGGGAAAGGAAACATAGTAACATTGAGAGTCCTCATCAAACTCCCACTTGAGCTCAAGTGCGTCTCCTGGAGCGGAATCATCAGGCCCTGCATCTGGTGTAATAGTAATCTGTGAGCCACAGGGACTCAGCAATCTCGCACCCTCGCGATCAAGACTATTTAAGCTTATAGGTAAGGCAAGGTAAATATATGTGGAGCTGCAGCAAGCGACTAGCAAGTATGGTGGCTAACTTATTCGCAAAAGAGAGTGAGAAGAGGAGGCAAAGCGCGAGTGAGAAACTAGAGAGCAACCTACGCAAACATTACTCCAACACCGTGTCCGCTTCCCGGACTCCGCCGAGAAGAGACCATCTCGGTAACGCACTCAGTTGATTCATTTTAATTAAGTTAAGGTTCAAGTTATCTACAACCGGACATTAACAAATTCCCATCTGCCCATAACCGCGGGCACGACTTTCAAAAGTTCAATCCCTGCAGGGGAGTCCCAACTTAGCCCATGACAAGCTCTCACGGTCAACGAAGGAATAGACCTCCTCCCAAGACGTTCCGATCAGACTCGGTATCTTGGTAATTCAAGACACTTCGACAGGTTAAAACAAGACCAGCAGCACCGCCCGAATGTGCCGACAAATCTCGATAGGAGCTGCACATATCTCATTCTCAGGGCACACTCAGATGAGACTAGCTATGAGTAAAACCAACCCTCAAGTTTCCCCGAGGTGGCCCCGCAGGCAGCTTAGTTCGGACCAACAC
>NC_057803.1:365177073-365179095 GCF_018294505.1 Triticum aestivum
GAGGCTAGGTGGCAAATGGTAAAACCAAGGTTGGGCATTGCTGGAAAAGCTTTAATCAAGGCGAACTATCAAGGGGTTCCCATTATAACCCAACCGCGTAAGGAACGCAAAATCCAGGAACATAACACCGATATGACAGAAACTAGGGCGGCAAGAGTGGAACAAAACACTAGGCGAGAGGCCGAGCCTTCCACCCTTTACCAAGTATTTATATGAATTAAGATAACATGACAATATAATGATATCCTAACAAGTAAATAAATGTTCCCACAAGGAACGGCCTTCAATCTTCACCTGCAACTAGCAACGCTATAAGAGGGGCTGGGCAAAGTGGTAACATAGCCAATCAATGGTTTGCTAGGACATGGTGGGTTAGAGGTTTGACATGGCAATTTGGGAGGCTTGAAAGCAAGTGGTAGGCATCGTAGCAATGGCATAGCAAAAGAGCGAGCAGACTAGCATAGCAAAGATAGTAGTGATTTCGAGGGTATGATCATCTTGCCTGCCTAGTTGTTAGAGTTGACTGGATCCACGAAAGCAAACTCAACGGGCTCCTCGTTAGCGAACTCGTCTCCCGGCTCTACCCAAACAAGACAAACAAGCAACAAGGGCACAATCAACCACGTGCAAACTCAAACAACACAATGCAAAGATGATATGCTATGTGGGATGCGATGCGGGATGCAAAATGCAAGATATGACAGGAAATGCATGAACCTGGCCTCAACTTGGAAATCCAAGTGTTCCACTGGAAAGATGAGATGAAATCGCTTCAAAACGATATAAAGAACGCCGGAACCAGAGTTACGGTTTGGAAATGGCAAGCGATTCAAATATGACACCGGTCTGCGATTTACAGCAAGTAGCCAACTAAATGCAATGAGATGAACATGCTACAGCAACCAAACATGACAAAAAAATACATGGCAGGGATTCATTCAAGATGCTTAACAAAAGTCTAGCACTGAGCTACGGCCAATTCATCCATTAACAGGTTCAAACAAGCATGGCAAAAATGCATATGGCAAACATATCTCAGACTTAGTGAAATTAACACTTGTCTGGAATTTCAGATCAGGTTGTCCTCTTCGGAGCAACAAAACTACATGCTACAGGACCTGATCATGGCAAAGTAAAGCATGGCATGGAGCTACTCAAAGATCTTTAAAAAGTCCCCAGTGACCTTGAGCCAAAAGGGATTACAAAATACAATTGCAAGCATGTGAACATGGCAAAAACATTATCGACAAAATTGCAAACAAGTTGACAATCTGCCCAGATTCACGAAGTAGCAAAAGTAGAGCTCGATTGACTCAAGCTAGGGTGCTCCATAATTGCAAACAAAGACATGGATGGATATAGCACTACAATATTAACAAAACATCCTTACTGATCATCCTCAAAAGAGGCACAGATCACTAGGAAACAACATGAACATATGGCATCAAGAGATAAACAGCTCCAGGACTTGGTGGAATTGCTAAGTCCTTGAAAACAGAATTAGCAAGTGCACCACTTTGCAAACTTGCACAAGTCACCACACACATCACAAAAATACATGGGTTGCACCTCTGGAAAGATTACAAAACCCTTAACAAAACACATGTAGAGCATCAGGGCATATCATGCACACATTAATCATGGCAAAAATGACAAAAACCTAAACGGATTAGCAGATCTGACAATTATCTCAAGTAGCCCTCTTCTAACGGCATTTCGGGCATCAAGATGAACTCAAATGAAAATGATGCAATGGAACGAAATGATGTACTCTCTGGGATGAACATTTCAATATGCTATATGCATGAATCGGAGCTACGGATGCAAAGTTACGGAGCTATGAACAGGAGCACTTGAAACGGAAAATATCAGGGACTTAGTAGATTTTCGACCTCCGATCTAGGGTTTGCACGCGGATCAAGGAGTTCACCGGATCTTCGCCAGAATAGTACTCGGGGTCGCCGGAGAAGTCGGGGAAGCGAGGGGTGGCCGGATCTCGCCGGATCCTGGTCGGGCGGCGGC
>NC_057803.1:365179389-365188793 GCF_018294505.1 Triticum aestivum
CCACGTGGCGGGCGCCTATTGGCCCGGGGCGGCGGCGGCGGAGCGTCCGGACATGTCCGGCCCGGCAGTTTTCGTCCGGCGGCGCGAGGGGTTGGATCCAGGGTTTGGACGAGGGGGGCTCCGGATTTCGGGGAATGGGTCTAGTTTTATAGGTAGAGGGAGCTAGGAGAGTCCAAATGAGGTGCGGTTTTCGGCCATGCGATCGTGATCGAACGCTCTAGATGATGGAGCAGAGTTAGGTGGGTTTTGGGCAAAATTGGAGGGGTGTTGGGCTGCAACACACACGAGGCCTTTTCGGTCCCTCGGTTAACCGTTGGAGTATCAGACGAAGTCCAAATGATACGGAACTTGACAGGCGGTCTACCGGTAGTAAACCAAGGCCGCTTGGCAAGTCTTGGTCTAATCCGGAAATGTTTAATCCCCACACACGAAAGAAAGCTAGAAATAACCACCGGAGGAGAACGAAGCGCCGGAATGCAAAACGGACAACCGGGAAAATGCTCGAATGCATGAGACGAACACGTATGCAAATGCAATGCACATGATGACATGATAAGAGATGCATGACAGCGACAACAACACACGGAGACAAAACCCGAACCCGAGGAAATAAATATAACTCAACGCCGGAAACGGCAAGAGTTGGAGTACAAATTGGGAAAGTTACATCCGGGGTGTTACAACACTCCACCACTATGAAAGGATCTCATCCCGAGATCTAGGACTGAAAGAATGCCGAGTACTCAGAACGGAGGTGATCCTCGCATTCCCAGGTAGCTTCATGGTCAGAATGGTGTGACCACTTGACTTTGAGAAATTTGATTGACTTGTTGCGAGTCTTGCGTTCAGTCTCTTCAAGAATAGCAACTGGGTGCTCACGATAAGAGAGATCTTCTTGGAGCTCAATGTCCTCGAAGTTGACGGTGTGGTCAGGAGTCTTGAAGCACTTTCGAAGCTGAGAGACATGTAACACGTCATGAACATTTGTAAAGTTTGAAGGAAGCTCGAGTTGATAGGCGAGGTCGCCTCTCTTGCTGACAATCTTGAAAGGTCCCACGTATCTGGGGCAAGCTCCCCTTTGATACCGAAGCGACGAGTACCTTTCATAGGAGAGACGCCGAGGTAAACATGATCTCCAATCTCGAAAGCCAAATCACGGTGCTTACTATCATAGTAGCTCTTCTGGCGGGATTGGGCTGCTTTGAGGTTATCACGAATGACTTTGCACATTTCTTCTGCCTCTATGATTAAGTCATTACCCAAAAGCTGACGTTCACCGGTTTCAGACCAGTTGAGAGGGGTACGGCACTTCCTGCCATACAGAATTTCAAATGGGGCCTTGCCCGAACTTGCTTGAAAACTGTTGTTGTAGGAGAATTCAGCATAAGGAAGACAATCCTCCCACTTCATGCCGAAGGAGATCACACAAGCCCTGAGCATATCTTCAAGAATCTGGTTGACACGCTCGACTTGACCGCTAGTTCGAGGATGGAAAGCTGTGCTGAAGCGGATGTTCGTGCCCATGGCCTTCTGAAAAGAATCCCAAAACTTCGAGGTAAAGATGCTGCCACGGTCTGAAGAGATCACTTGTGGAATACCGTGCAGAGAGACAATTCGAGAGGTATAGAGTTCCCCAATTGAGCTGGAGTGATCGACTCTTTGATAGGCAGAAAATGAGCCGCTTTGGTGAGTTTGTCGATGACAACGAATATAGCATCATTGCCACGCTTGGACTTTGGAAACCCAGTCACGAAGTCCATTTCAATGTGGTCAAACTTCCATTCTGGAATGGCAAGAGGTTGGAGGAGACCAGCTGGCCTTTGGTGTTCTGCCTTCACTCTTCTACAGACATCACATTCATTTACGAATTGAGCAATCTCGCGCTTCATTCGAGTCCACCAATAAGCCTACTTAAGGTCCTGATACATCTTCGTGCTCCCAGGGGGGATGGAGAGGAGAGAATTGTGAGCCTCGTTCATGATCACTTCACAGAGGTCACCTTTGGGTACAACAATACGATCCTCGAAGAAGAGAGTGTCCTTGTCATCAGGGTGATAGCACTTGTACTTGGGTTGACTCTTGGCAATCCCAATCTTCACCAAGTTCACCATAGCATCAAGAAGCTGGGCTTGGCGAATCTGGTCTTCCAAGGTAGGAGAGACTTGAAGGTTGGCGAGGAAATCCTTGAGGAACAACTTGCAGATTAAGTTTGCAGAAAGCTTCACAAAGCTCGGGTTGATAAGGCTTGAGAATCAGACTATTGCAGTAAGCCTTTCTGCTCAAAGTGTCAGCAATCACATTGGCCTTGCCTGGAGTATACTCGATACTCAGATTATACTCTTGAATCATTTCGACCCATCGAGTTTGCCTGAGGTTGAGATTAGGCTGAGTGAAGATGTACTTGAGACTCTTGTGATCAGTGAAAATGTTCACTTTTCTTCCCAATAGAAGATGTCTCCAAGTCAAAAGAGCATGCACAACTGCCGCCAACTCGAGATCATGAGTGGGGTAGTTCTTCTCATTAGGCTTCAACTGGCGAGAGGTATAAGCAACAACTTTCTTCTCTTGCATCAATACTGCGCCAAGACCTTTGAGAGAGGCATCACAAAAGACCTCGTATGGCTTGGATTCATCAGGCAGAGTGAGAACTGGAGCAGTGATCAATTTCTCTTTCAAAGTGTTGAAAGCAATATCACACTCCGGAGACCAAACGTACTTGACGTGCTTCTGGAGAAGATTTGAGAGAGGCTTCGCGATTTTAGAAAAGTTTTCAACAAATCTTTGGCAATAGCTTGCGAAACCGAGGAAGCTACGGAGTTGCTTCACGTTCTGAGGAGGTTCCCAATTCATAATTGTAGACACCTTCTTAGGATTTACGGCAATGCCCTTGGCAGAGATGATATGACCAAGATAAAGAACCTCATCGAGCCAAAATTCACACTTGGAGAACTTGGCGTAGAACTGATGTTCTCTTAGCTTATCAAGAACCAAACGCAAGTGCTTGGCATGATCTTCCTTGTTCTTCAAGAAAACCAGAATGTCGTCGAGATAGAGCAAAACGAAGTCATTGGTGTAGGCGTTGAAGATGAAGTTCATCATGCGAGGGAACATCGGAGGAGCGTTGACGAGACCAAAAGACATGACAGTGTATTCATATGAACCAAAGCTTGTCCTGAAAGCCGTCTTGGGAATATCTTGCTCACGGATACGAATCTGATGATAACCCATACGGAGATCAAGCTTGGAGAATACTTTGGCAGCTTTGAGTTGTTCGAACAGCTCATTGATGTTGGGAAGTGGGTATTTGTTCTTGATGGTCTTCTTGTTCACTGGACGGTAATCAACACAAAGTCGGTCTGTTCCATCCTTCTTCTTCACAAAAAGAACACCACAACCCCACGGAGAAGAACTAGGTCGGATAAGACCCATTTTCGCTTGAATATTGAGTTGCTTCTTCAGCTCCTTCAACTCTTCAGGTCCGAGCTTGTAAGGACGTTTGCACACAGGTTCCGTGCCAGGCTCAAGATCAATAACGAATTCAACTGGCCGGTGCGGAGGCATTCCTGGAAGCTCTTCTGGAAAGACGTCTTGATATTCGCAAATGACTGTAATTTGAGAGCTGGCATCCAATTCACCCCTCTCATTGAGAGAAAACAGACAGATGGTATCATCACGAGCGGCAAAGACAATCAGATCCTCAGACGAATGAGTCAATTGAATCTGCCTGGCTGCACAATCAAGCTGAGCCTTGTGCTTAGAAAGCCAATCCATCCCAAGAATAAGATCAATATCCGAGTTGCCAAGAACCACCGAAGAAGAGAGAAACTTGTAATCGCCCAATATGATAGAAACATCTGGGGCAATAGCGCTTGCATTCATGAATTTACCCGGAGAAACAATAGATAACTGTCTAGGCAAATCTTGCAAAGGCAACTCATGCTTAGAAACAAATGGTCTCGAGATGAAACAATGCGATGCACCTGTGTCAAAAAGAACTTTTGCAGGAATATCATTAACAAGAAGGTTACCCATGATCACATCTGACGAGTCCTCTGCCTGAGCTGCATTCATCAAGTTGACCTTGGCGGACTTGGGGTTATGCTTGACCACAACTGTACTTGCCGATCTGACAGGAGGAGGAGGAGGAAGACGCCTCTGGTTGAAACACTTGTTGGCATAGTGACCCTTCTGTTGGCACTTGTTGCACGTGACCTCTGAAAGCAGACGGTGATACGGAGCACTCAATCTTGGAGCTTGAGATGAAGTCTTGTTCTGAAAGCCAGGGTTGGGTGGGTGGGAAGAACCACTGCCACCTTTGCTCTTCTGCTGATACGGCTGACGAAACGGAGGAGGAGGAAGCCAAAACTTCTGCTGCTTGGCCACTTGAGTAGAGGAAGAAGGAGTAACATCTCTGACTCGCTTCTTGGAAGCATTACACCTCAACTGAGCAGCCTCTTGCTTCAATGCCATGTTGTAGAACTCATCGTACCTCAAGGGCTCGAAGAGAACAAGAGCTAGCTGAATTTCTTCTCTGAGACCACCCCTGAACTGATATATCATGCTCTTC
Source organism: Triticum aestivum (assembly GCF_018294505.1). NCBI lineage: Eukaryota > Viridiplantae > Streptophyta > Magnoliopsida > Poales > Poaceae > Triticum > Triticum aestivum. The sequence goes on from NC_057803.1 coordinate 365,183,957, forward strand.
TCATCGGGGACGTCCTGCTTGGCAAAGCGGGCGAGCTTCTGGAACAACTTGTTGTAGTCATAGACAGACAAAGAGCCTTGCTTCAAGTTGCGGAATTCCTCACGCTTGCTTTCAACCACGCTTTGAGGAATATGATGAGCTATGAAATCTCGACGGAAATCATGCCAAGTGATAACACGTCCACCTCTGGAATCCTTATACTGCTGGAACCATTCTGCAGCTTGATCTTTGAGTTGGAAGGAAGCAAACTTAACAAACTCCTCAGGCCTAACGTTACTGCACTCGAAATGCTTACACAGATCCACAAGCCAATCGTCAGCATCGGTTGCCTCAACACAATTGCTGAAAGTCTTTGGCCCGTTAGCAAGGAACTGGTTGAGTGTAGCAAAGTGATTCCGATTGCTGCCTTGATTCCCTTGGTTGCCTTGATTGCGCTCTTGAAGAATTTGCATGATCAACTGTGTGTTTGCATTGGTTGCGGCCATCACAGCTTGCCATGCCTCCGGAGGAGGTGGAGGTGGTGGCGGATCTGGATTCGGAGTTGTGCGCGTTGGAGGAGCCATCCTGAAGAGATTGACCACCATTAGCACAATGATAGACAAATATTGAAGCTGAATCCAACCGAATGAAAATGGCAACATATAGTCTTCACATCCGAACAAAATGAACGAATGCATTCCTCTTGAAATGGTCACATATCCATAAATTGAGAAGCCACGTAGAATTAAGGTAGAGAAATAAATCAACAAGGTACGGATCAAGAACGAATAATCGGTAAGAAATCCCAATCTCAAACCAATATCCGTGGAAGAAGAACTAGAGCTACTAGAATTCCCACCTATGAAACTCCCGAACCTTTCCGGTTATGCAATCAGGTGTTGGGGATACAGGGGAAGCATAATATCTCACCCAAACTAGCAAATCCTACATCCAGTTGTATCCATCCTTCAACACATAACCAAGAAACCTTTGCAAACCATCTACCTCAACCTTCGAAAAGCATCCGTTATACAAGTTATGGCGATACTCCCGAACTCCCGCCCCAGTACTGGGTGGCGTCGAGGTTATCTCACCAACGAACTACATAAAAGAGATTTTCGATGTCGGCGTACTAGACTCAGGTATTCCAAAACTGCAACGATAAAATTATGATGACAACACCTCAGAGCTCAACTCCCCGGGACACTTCCACTAAACCCCTGACAGGAGGCACCAAGACAATGTTCTCATCAAAAAACCATCGGAACTATTCCAAGATACCTGCGTGATCCTAAATTTTTTTTAGTGAAATTTGAGAAGAGAAGGGTCAAAACTCTATGCCAGGATGCCTTACCAGAGCGATGAGGAGACTGGGAAGTAAAAAGAATTTGTAATCTCTCCGATATATAATTCCTAAAAGACTCAAAACATTTTTTTCTAGACACAACTTGGCCGCTAAAAACGATCAAGCAATGGGGCTCCTAAGGTCGGGGAAGGCTCTGATTACCAACTTGTAACACCCTCGATGCGACTCTATCTCCCACGTGTCGAGGCACGACTTAGAGGCATAATCGCATTGAAGGCATATGTCGCAAGTTATGCAATCTTCACAACATCCCATGTAATATGAATAATAAAGGGGAGATAACATAGTTGGCTTACACTCGCCACGTCAATCAAGTACATAAATAACATTACATCATCCAAACACTCATGGCCCGACTACGGCGCCAAAATAAAAGAGAACCCAACATGCGACACGGTCCCATTCACCCCCAACTGGGCACCACTACTGATCATCGGGAAAGGAAACATAGTAACGTTGAGAGTCCTCATCGAACTCCCACTTGAGCTCAAGCGCATCTCCTAGAGCGGAATCATCAGGCCCTGCATCTGGTGTAATAGTAATCTATGAGCCACAGGGACTCAGCAATCTCGTACCCTCGCGATCAAGACTATTTAAGCTTATAGGTAAGGCAAGGTAAATATATGTGGAGCTGCAGCAAGCGACTAGCAAGTATGGTGGCTAACTTATTCGCAAAAGAGAGCGATAAGAGGAGGCAAAGCGCGAGCGAGAAACTAGAGAGCAACCTGCGCAAACATTACTCCAACACCGTGTCTGCTTCCCGGACTCCGCCGAGAAGAGACCATCACGGTAACGCACTTAGTTGATTCATTCTAATTAAGTTAAGGTTCAAGTTATCTACAATCGGACATTAACAAATTCCCATCTGCCCATAACCACGGGCACGGCTTTCGAAAGTTCAATCCCTGCAGGGGAGTCCCAACTTAGCCCATGACAAGCTCTCACGGTCAACGGAGGAATAGACCTCCTCCCAAGACATTCCGATCAGACTCGGTATCTCGGTAATTCAAGACACTTCGACAGGTTAAAACAAGACCATCAACACCGCCCGAATGTGCCGACAAATCCCGATAGGAGCTGCACATATCTCGTTCTCAGGGCACACTCAGATGAGACTAGCTACGAGTAAAACCAACCCTCAAGTTTCCCCGAGGTGGCCCCGCAAGCAGCTCAGTTCGGACCAACACTCAGAGGAGCACTGGCCCGGGGGGGGGGGTTAAAATAAGATGACCCTTGAGTCTGCCGAACCCAAGGGAAAGAAAAGGCTAGGTGGAAAATGGTAAAACCAAGGTTGGGCATTGCTGGAAAAGCTTTAATCAAGGCGAACTATCAAGGGGTTCCCATTATAACCCAACCGCGTAAGGAACGCAAAATCCGGGAACGTAACACCGATATGACGGAAACTAGGGCGGCAAGAGTGGAACAAAACACTAGGTGAGAGGCCGAGCCTTCCACCCTTTACTAAGTATATAGATGCATTAAGATAACATGACAATATAATGATATCCCAACAAGTAAATAAATGTTCCCACAAGGAACGGCCTTCAATCTTCACCTGCAACTAGCAACGCTATAAGAGGGGCTGAGAAAAGCGGTAACATAGCCAATCAACGGTTTGCTAGGACATGGTGGGTTAGAGGTTTGACATGGCAATTTGGGAGGCTTGAAAGCAAGTGGTAGGCATCGTAGCAATGGCATATCAAAAGAGCGAGCAGACTAGCATAGCAAAGATAGTAGTGATTTCGAGGGTATGGTCATCTTGCCTGCATAGTTGTCAGAGTTGACTGGATCCTCGAAAGCAAACTCAAAGGGCTCCTCGTTAGTGAACTCGTCTCCCGGCTCTACCCAAACAAGACAAACAAGCAACAAGGGCAGAATCAACCACGTGCAAACTCAGACAACACAATGCAAAAGATGATATGCTGTGCGGGATGCGACGCGGGATGCAAAATGCAAGATATGACAGGAAATGCATGAACCTGGCCTCAACTTGGAAATCCAAGTGTGCCACTGGAAATATGATATGAAATCGCTTGAAAACGATATAAAGAATGACGGAATCAGAGTTACGGTTTGGAAATGGCAAGCGATTCAAATATGACACCGGTCTGCGATTTACAGCAAGTAGCCAACTAAATGCAATGAGATGAACATGCTACAGCAACCAAACATGACAACAAAATACATGGCAGGGATGCATTCATGATGCTTAACAAAAGTCTAGCACTAAGCTACAGCCAATTCATCCATTAACAGGTTCAAACAAGCATGGCAAAAATGCATATGGCAAACATATCTCAGACTTACTGAAATTAACACTTGTCTGGAATTTCAGATCAGGTTGCCCTCTTTGGAGCAACAAAACTACATGCTACAGGACCTGATCATGGCAAAGTAAAGCATGGAATGGAGCTACTCAAAGAGCTTAACAAAAGTCCCTTAGTGACCTTGAGCCAAAAGGGATCAGAAAATACAATTGCAAGCATGTGAACATAGCAAAAACATAATCAGTTTTCAGACTTAGTGAAAAACTGACACATGCTGAAATATAACTCAAGTAGGCATGTTCACGAGCTCGATGCACTCACTACGGTGCAAGTCATGGCAAGACAAGCATACATCCATCAAGAAGGCACAAAATGCAAGCTAGACATGGCAAGAACAATAGCATAGCATGCACGGATCAACTACAACATTATCGGCAAAATTGCAAACAAGTTGACAATCTGCCCAGATTCACGAAGTAGCAAAAGTAGAGCTCGATTGACTCAAGCTAGGGTGCTCCATAATTGCAAACAGAGACATGGATGGATAGAGCACTACAATATTAACAACACATCCTTACTGATCATCCTCAAAAGAGACACGGATCACTAGGAAACAACATGAACATATGGCATCAAGAGATAAACAGCTCCAGGACTTAGTGGAATTGCGAAGTCCTTGAAAACAGAATTAGCAAGTGCACCACTTTGCAAGCTTGCACAAGTCACCACACACATCACAAAAATACATGGGTTGCACCTCTAGAAAGATGACAAAACCCTTAACAAAACACATGTAGAGCATCAGGGCATATCATGCACACATTTATCATGGCAAAAATGACAAAAACCTAAACGGATTAACAGATCTGACAATTATCTCAAGTAGCCCTCTTCTAAAGGCATTTCGAGCATCAAGATGAACTCAAATGAAAATGATGCAATGGAATGAAATGATGTACTCTCTGAGATGAACATTTCGATATGCTATATGCATGAATCAGAGCTACGGATGCAAAGTTACAGAGCTACAAACAGGAGCACTTGAAACGAAAAATATCAGGGACTTGGTAGATTTTCGACCTCTGATCTAGGGTTTGCACGCGGATCGAGGAGTTCGCCGGATCTTCACCGGAATAGTGCTCGGGGTCGCCGGAGAAGTCGGGGAAGCGAGGGCCGGCCGGATCTCGCCGGATCCGGGCCGGGCGGCGGCGCGCGACGAGGTGGC
>NC_057803.1:365189085-365237671 GCF_018294505.1 Triticum aestivum
GGGCGGCGGCGGCGGAGCGTCCGGACATGTCCGGCCCGGCAGTTTTCGTCCGGCGGCGCGAGGGGTTGGATCTAGGGTTTGGACGAGGGGGGATCTGGATTTCGGGGAAGGGGTCTAGTTTTATAGGTAGAGGGAGCTAGGAGAGTCCAAATGAGGTGCGGTTTTCGGCCACGCGATCGTGATCGAACGCTCTAGATGATGCAGTAGAGTTAGGTGGGTTTTGGGCAAAATTGGAGGGGTGTTTGGCTGCAACACACACGAGGCCTTTTCTGTCCCTCGGTTAACCGTTGGAGTATCAGACGAAGTCCCAATGATACGGAACTTGACAGGAGGTCTACCGGTAGTAAACCAAGGCCGCTTGGCAAGTCTCGGTCCAATCCGGAAATGTTTAGTCCCCACACATGAAAGAAAGCTAGAAATGACCACCGGAGGAGAACGAAGCGCCGGAATGCAAAACGGACAACGGGGAAAATGCTCGAATGCATGAGACAAACACGTATGCAAATGCAATGCACATGATGACATGATAAGAGATGCATGACAACGACAACAACACACGGAGACAAAACCCGAACCCGAGGAAATAAATATAACTTAATGCCGGAAACGGCAAGAGTTGGAGTACAAATTCGGAAAGTTTCATCCGGGGTGTTACACTATTTTTTGCCTACATTAGGTTTTTCAGAATATTAGTACCAAACGAAGTCCCAATGCCACAAAGCTTTTTGGAGATTTATTTGGACAAAAAAGACACTAGAAGTTCAGGAGAGGGCCAGAAGACGAAGGAGGTGGCCATGAGCCACCAGGGCGCGCCCAGGGGGTAGGCGCACCCTAGTGCCTCGTGGGCCCACCTTTTCTCCGTTTGACCTAATTCCACCAATATAAATTCCCTAAAATCGGGAAACCAACAAAACCTGAAACACTTGTTTTGCTGCTGCTAGTTCTTGTTCTTGGGAGATCCCATCTAGAGGCCTTGTCCGACACTGATAGGAACCGGGTCCCTACCAGGACGAGCTCTCAGGTTGTAGGGGTGGAAGGAGGGTTGGCATGGAGGAAGGCGAGGAAGGCGGCGCTGGGGTGCCGTCATCGCACACGCAAGAGAGAGAGCGTGGGGGTGGCTAGGGTTAGTTCTCCTGGCTCCCTTCATGAAGACGAGCAAATATGATTGCTTTTGCTTAATCCCAAAATGGGTCCTTACATGAGTTTATATAATCCTCCTAATAAGATAATTGGGCTAAGCCCCTAACACGATAAGATAACTTGGGCTGGGCCCCTAACTGCCTGTGCCATGAGGCCTCCTCCAGCTATAGTGTATGTCGGTCATAACATCTCTTCCTACCTGCGCAAATAGCTCATCCTTGACCTAAAAGTCGGGAAAGTGCTTGCAGAACTCGTCGAGGTGCTGCCAAGTGGCATCCTCCTCAGGAAGTCCCTGCCACTGAATCAACAAGCGCCACGCACCCTGGCTGTGCTGGGCCTTCAAAACCTTCTCTGGACCGGGAAGTAGACGACCCTCGAAGGTCGGAGATGATCCGGCATGGCCACTGGTGGCTCGCTGCGGAAAGGCTTCAACATGCCCACACGGAAAACGTCGTGGATGCGAGCGCCCGGTGGCAGCTCAAGGCCGTAGGCAACGTTGCCGATGCGCTCCAACACCGGAAATGGCCCAGCATAGCGGGGACCCAGCTTGCGCTTTGCGCGCGGGTCCAGTGACTGCGTAGAGCGGTGCAGTAGGCGTAGCCACAACCAGTCGCCAACAGCGAACTCCGTCTCATGGTGGTGGGCATCGTAGTACTTCTTGGATAGCTGCTGGGCCTAGAGGATACGCTGGCGCACCTCAGCAAGGATCTCATCCCTGCCACAGAGAAGCTTCGGTCCGAGCCGTCTCAGGCTGGAACGACAAGATGGGCAGCGGAGGATGACCGTAGACCACCTCGAAGGGCGTGGCATGCAGGGCAGAGTAGTAGGAGGTGTTGTAGCAATACTCCGCCCAAGAGAGCGAGTTGACCCATGCACAGGGGCGATTACCTGTCACACAACATAAGTACATGGCAATCACCTTGTCGACCACCTCGGATTGGCCGTCCATCTGGGGATGGAAAGCCGTACTGAGGCGGAGCTTCACACCAGCCATCAGAAACAGATCGCGCTAGCCATGTCTCGTGAACACCGGACCACGGTCGCTGACGATCGAGGAAGGAAACCCGTGTAGGCGGATGATGCTGTCGAAGAAGGCCCACGCGACGGAGGTGGTGGTGTAGGGATGGCCTAGCACGATGAAGTGCGCGTACTTAGAGAAGCGGTCGACCACTGTAAGGATGACGACCTTGCCGCCCACCTTGGGAAGGCCCTCGATGAAGTCCATGGAGATGTCGGCCCAGACCTGAGAGGGCACCTCAAGGGGCTGTAGCAGCCCCGCCGGCTACAGTGTCTCCGTCTTGTTGCGCTGGCACGTCACGCAAGATCGCACCCAGTCCCGCACCAGCGCGCAATTGTCGGGGATGTAGAAATCTGCTCAAAGACGGTGGAGGGTCTTCTGCACGCCCTCGTGGCCGGCCAAGTGGGCCAGCAGCAGGGCCTGGTGACGGAGGTCGTGATCCGGCATGAAGAGCTGGCGCCCCTGCAGGAGCAGACCGTCGGCCAGCCGCCACGGCTCCTCCAGGCCGCCATCCGCGAGGCACTGACGGTGGAGCTGCGCGTCCGTGGCGCTAGCGGTAACTCGGCGGATGTAGTCGATGAAGGCGAAGCAGGGTCCCGAGAGGATGCAAAGGGCCGCCCCCGCAAAGTCAATGGCGTCCATGTCAAGGTCGGTGTCCCAGCGGGACAGTGCATCCGCTACGATGTTGAGGCGACCCGGACGATACTCAACGGTGATGTCAAACCCGAAGAGCTTGTTGATCCACTGATGCTGCAGCATGGTGAATTGGCGCTGGTCCAGCAAAAAAGTTGAGGCTGTAGTGGTCCGTGCAGATATAGAACGACCACCCCCATATATACGGCCGCCAGTGGTGCATCTCCCACACCAATCTGAGAAGCTCGTAAGCCGCGAGCTTGTGGTGGCACACGGTGAAGGGCCTGCTGAAGAACGCAAGTGGCTAGTCGTACTCATGTAGGATCGGGGAAAACCCCATGCAAGTGGCCGTCCGCCTTGTGAATGAGGAGAACCGGCACCGAGAACGGTAAAGTCAAGATCCGGATGATGCCCAGGGTAAGCATGACTGCGCACTGCCGCTCCAGCTTGTCCTTCTGCAGTTGGGGGTAGTGGTATGGACGGACCGCCACGGGAGTTGTGCTAAAGAGCACGTGGATGCGATGGTCGTAGACCCGGGCTAGTGGGAGGCCCTGGGGCTTGTCGAAGAGGTCGCTGTGCTGCTGCAAGAGACGAGCCAACAGGGGCTGCTCGGGCTCGGCTGCGGCCACCGGCAGCTATGGGTGGGGCACTGCTGATGAAGGGCCACCCACGCTCTCCCACTGGACGCGGTGACCTAGGCGCCAATAGACGATCGTCATGGCGTTGAAGTCCCAGAGGATGGGACCCAGAGTCCGCAAAAAGTCGACGCCGAGGATGAAGTCGAAGCAGCCCAAGTCGATACTGACACACGTGATGGTGAAGTGCTTGTCACCGATGCTAATGGGGACATGGTGCGCAATCCCGTGACAGTGGAGGCGATCACCATTAGCGACGGCGACCTAGAGTTGCTCCCCACTCGTCGGCTAGAGCGCCAGGCGGTGCATGGTCGACCCGGGCAGAAAGTTATTGATGGAGCCCGTATCCAACAGAGCCAGGAGGTGCTCGTCGTGGATCGTCACCGGAAGCAGCAAAGTCTTTTCCACTCATATACCCGCTAATGCATGGAGGGAGACCATGAGTGCAGTCGTAGGAGCAGGGGCCGGCGCGACATCCGCGGCCACTAGGGCGGGTAGGGCGTCGATATCCTTGGCAGTGTCCTGCTCGACGTGGTTCGTAGCCTCCAAGTAGAAGAGACGCGGGCAGACGTGGCCCGACACGTAGGGAACGTCGCAGTTGTAGCATAGCCCCTGACGACGACGCTCGAGCTGTTCATTCGGTGTGAGCTGATGGAAAGGGTGTGGCGTAGCCGGAGCATTGGGCGCCTCGGGAGCCTGGGTAGCACGCCCCTGCGCTGGTGGCGTCGGTGGCGGCCGAGGAGGCTGGTGGGCGCCTCGGGACGGTAGTGCCTGCTGCATGGCCACCGCGCGTTGCTCGAAGGCGGGGCGTAATACATGGCCGCCTGGGGGTCATGTGTCCCGCGCATCTCCACGTCCACGCAGATATGATCCGGCAGCCCACCAACAAACAGCTCAGCCCACTAACGAGCCGTGCCACCGGGATCGTGGGAAGCCAGGGCCTGTAAGCAGCTGACGAAGTCTTGCACCCTGGAAGTGAAAGGCAAACGCCCAAGCTCTACTAGGCGGCTCCCGCAGATATGTGGCCCGAACCATAAGAGGCATAGCTCATGAAAATGCTCCCATGGAGGCATGCCACCCTCGTCCTATTCGAGGGCATAATACCATGTCTACGCTGCACCCAGAGGTGATAGGAGGCGAGCCAGGTGCGCTCGGATGCTAGCATGTGGTGTCCCCTGAAAAACTGGTCACACTAATTAAGCCAATTCAGGGGGTCCTCGGTGCTGTCATGGGTGACGAACTCGAGCTTGGAGAAGTGCGGCGTGTGGCTGTGGCCGACGGGGGGTACGCCTCGTCGTCGCAGAGCAACAAGGATGATGGCGCCGAGTAGGTGCGCATCAAGGGCCCACCATGGAATAGGGGCCCGTCGATGCTGTCGTAGGGGCCGGTGGAGCTGTAGGGACGCTGAACTACAGGGGCGGCGTTGGCGGAGACGGGACGTGCGGCTGACCCCGGGCCATCGTGTAGACTGGTGGTGACGTCCCGGCTAGCCAGGCCGGTAACGGAGACAGCGAAGGGGGAAACCACACCTGTTGGATGGGTACCCCGGGCGCTGTCGTCGGCAGGGCCAGCCCAGAGGTGGCTGGTGGCGGCGGCGGCATCTGCAGCTGCCGTGTCAGCGGCAAGGAGGGGGCGGCGGACATCGTCGGGGGTGGCGCCTGCCACGGTAGCTGCGGCGACCCCATGATGGTGGCGACAGGAGCTGCCGGCTGTGGCCCATAGGGCCCCACCAGGAAGAGGCAAATGCCCTGGACTGTGTGGGTGAGGTCCCGAAGCACCGTGGACATCTCCTCTGGGGTGAGGACCGCAGGGGGCGTCCCGGCGACGGAGGAGACCGGTCCGGTTAGGAGCGGGGTGCTGCCCGCGGTGGTCATCGGTGACGAGGAGGCGATTGGGAGCGGGAGGATGGTGGTGGGCGGAGGAGCGGACATGATCGAGCCCGAGACAATGTAACGCCCATGATGCGGCTATATCTCCCACATGTCGAGGCACGACTTAGAGGCATAACCGCATTGTGGTTTTGTCGCAAGAGGGGTCACCTTCACACAATCCCATGTAATGAACAAGAAAGGGATAATAGAGTTGGCTTACAATTGCCACTTCACACAATACTTAAATAATTCATACATCATCCAAAATACACACATGGACCGACTAAGGTCAAAACCGAATAAAAGGAAGATAAACCCCAAATGCTAGATCCCCGATCATCCCAACTGGGCTCCACTATTGATCAACAAGAAACGAAACATAGTAATGACCAAGGTCCTCGTCGAACTCCGACTTGAGTTCGATAGCATCAGCTGCACTGGTATCATCGGCACCTGCAACTGTTTTGGTAGTATATGTGAGACACAAGGACTCAACAATCTCAAAACCCATGAGATCAAGACTATTTAAGCTTATGGGTAAGATAAGGTAATGATGTGGAGTTGCAGCAAGCACTTAGCAAATATGGTGGCTAACATACGCTTATAAGAGTAAGAAGAGAAGCTACGTGACGGTCGTGAAGCTAGAAGTGATCAAGAAGTGATCCTGAAACTACTTACGTTCAAACATAACTCAAACCGTGTTCTCTTCCCGGAGTCCGCCAAAAAGAGACCATCATGGCTACACACGCGGTTGATTCATTTTAATTAAGTCAAGTATCAATTTCTCTACAACCGGATATTATAAAATTCCCATCTGCCACATAACCGTGGGCACGACTCTCGAAAGTTTAAATCCTGCAGGGGTGTCCCAACTTAGCCCATGACGAGCTCACGATCCGCGGAGACAATCCTCCATTGCGGGACACCCGATCAGGCTCGGAATCCCAGTGCACAAGACATTTTGACAATGGTAAAACTAAACCAGCAAGACTGCCCAACTGTGCCGACAAATCCCGATAGAAGCTGCACATATCTCGTTCTCAGGGCACACTGGATAGGTCAAGATACGAGTAAAACTAGCCCTCAAGTTTCCTCGAGGTGGCCCCGCAGGCTGCCCGTTTCAGACCAACACTCAGAGGAGCACTAGCCCGGGGGGTGGGGGTTAAAATAAAGATGACCCTCAGGTTTGCAACCCCAAGGGAAAGTTATAGGTTATTAGGAAAATGTAAAACCAAGGTCGGGCCTTGCTGGAGGAGTTTTATTCAAAGCAAACTGTCAAGGGGTCCCATAACCCCAACCATGCAAGGAATGCAAGATCAAGGAAAATAACACTAGTATGACGGAAACTAAGGCGACTAGAGTAGAACAAAACACCAGGCATAAGGCCAAACCTTCCACCCTTTACCAAGTATATAGATGCCTTAATTAAAATAAGAGATAAAGTGATATCCCAACATATACATGTTCCAACATGTAACAACCTACAAGGCACCTGCAACTAGCAACGCTATAAGAGGGGCTGAGCAAAAGCAGTAACATAGCCAAACAACAGTTTGCTAGGAAGGTGGGTTAGAGGCTTGACATGGCAATATGGGAGACATGATATAACAAGTGGAAGGTAGCATGACATAGCGATAGAATGAACAACTAGCAAGGAAATATAGAAGTGATATCGAGGATAATGGTCATCTTGCCTGAAATCCCGCAAGGAAGAAGAACGAGTCCATGAAGAAGACAAACGGACGTAGTCGAACGAAATCTCACAACTCCAGAAGGAAACCGAAGCTAATGGGAGAAGCAAACAGGAAAGAAGCAAACAACATGGTAAACCAACAAGCATAGGCATGGCATGATGCACAACCAAGTATGATGCATGTTCGGTTTAATGAGGCATGGCATGGCAAAGTGGACAAACAACACTACAAGTTAAGTGGAGATCAATATGTAACGAGTTGAAAAAATAATGCATGGACAACTGCCGCCAACTCAAGGGTGTGAGTGAGGTAGTTCCTTTCGTTGGGCTTCAACTGGCGAGAGGTATAATGTCAGAGTAATGGGCCACGGGTCAGCTAACTCGAGGCCCAAAACCTTTCAAGACATCGGGGCTAACTGCGCCCCTCGAGACGCCAGATGGAGAGCCGCCTTCTGGAGGACGGCTGAAGGAATAGTCGGCTGCCCGCATGCAGCCGAGTCCTAGAGGCGAGGTCAAGACCGGCCAACTCCCGTCTGGCGGCTTCTAGAGAAGCCGGCCACGGGGAGTCGGCCCACGGCACCAACAAAGCCCATGCCCTCATCAGGGGGGATGGGACGGGGAGTGGCAACAGTGAAGCCCACTCCCTCCCCTTTTCCAGGAGATGGCTAGGCCACAGTGCGTTGTACCAACGGAGATCTCCGTCTGGGGCAGCACTATTGCCATGCCATCCCTTACATCAGCAACAGTGGGCGGAGTCCTGTGCCCACGACGACCTGTCAGTACGGTCCACGGACGACGGGCCCTACAGGTCAGCAAGAGTCCAGAAGGCGGCAAGAGCGCCACCAGTCGGACCCGTAGGTACCCGGCCCCGGGAGTCGGCCTACCCCTCCCACGGGTTCCCCGCGCCATTAACGAGACAAGACAGGGAGTGGCTATAGTGATCGCCCGCTAGACGGCGGGGCTATAGCCATGACCCCATGACCAAGCCTGCGTCATTAGAAGCATAGCTACAGTAATCGGCAGCCGGCAAGACCCGCAAGCTACGGTTATGGCCTGTCGGCTCCGTACCAGACCATTCGACGGGGCCCACTAGTCGGCGGAAGGGCTGGCAGGCGAAGAGACTGACGGCTGGGCCCTACGCCTAGTCAGTTTACCATTGTACCCCTGGGGGGTAGGCCTATATAAACCCCCTAGGGCACCCATGCAAAGGGTCCCAACCCATTAGAACTAGACCAGATCATAGAGGGAGGAGAGAGCTAGCCCTGCCTTCTGCTACCTTCAGCATACAGCTCGAGGAGCGCCCTTGTATTCACTTTGCCTTAGTGATCATGCGGAGACCCCGCAGAGCAGGACTAGGGGTGTTATCTCCTAGGAGAGCCCCGAACCTGGGTAAAGTACGCCGACGTTCGTTTCTATGCCTCATCTCGTTTCCGGGCACCGGCGATGTTCTACTCGCTCCCACCATGATAAGCCATCCATTGGCATATGTCGCACCCAACCCCCGACATTTGGCACCCACCGTGGGGCGAGGTGCACCGTCGCCCGGAGATTTGTTCTGGACGGGAACCCTTTCCCTCCCTGGCGAGCGTAGCCAGCCCGGCATGCCAGACGGAGTCTGCGCCGACGCGCTGCATGGCGCTGAAATCGCCTGCGCGGCTAGTTGCCTCGCCGACCTTGTCGGTGAGGTCCGCCTCTCCGACGAGCCCGCATCCGACGCGGGCACAGGCGGCCCCGAGAGCCTCCTCGCGGGCCTCCTCGATCAACTCCACGTCGCCAGCGAGCCAGCTGGGGACTTGGAGTCCGTAGGCTACACCGATCCAATGTTGGTCGACTCCGACACCGCGTCGCTTGACACGTTCCCAACAAACGTGGTGGTCTACGACGAGCCGCTCCCTTGCGCGGAGAGCGGCGGAAGCACCGTCATGGAAGTGCTAGTCATTGATCACGGCGAGCAATCCGGCGAGGGTGATTATGACCCGCTCAACGCGGCGCTGCAAGACCTGGCAGCGCCCATTCCCGAAGACGCCGACGCTGAGACACTGGAGGCACGCCGCCTTCAGCTAGTCGAAGGCACTAAGAAGCTGGCCAGCATGAGACGCCTATCAGAGGTCTACCAGCACGAGATGGACCGCGATGTGGGCGGCACGCCGACTCCAGCTGGGCCTAGCCGCCTTGCCATGATCCAGCAGCGCGGCGTGGCCATTGCCAACCTGTTCGGGGCAAATCACCCCATATACGCCACGCCTACGGAGAACATTCGAGCTGCCCAGGCGGCGGTGGACGAGCTAGACAAATTCGAGGGCGAAGAACATCGCTTGATGACGGAGCGCGTCCAGCGACTCCTTGACGCAGCTGCAGAGCAGAACAAGGCCGACTGCCGCACTGATGCGCCGCACCTTCGTGGGCCCAGCCCATCCTCAAATTCCTGGTGAACAAAGAGCTGCGAACTGATGAGATCTTAGCTCGACAAGTGCAACGCCGGGCGGCAGCCTACACCATAGTCAACAAAGAGCTTGTAAGGCGCAGTGTCACTGGTGTCTACCAGCGCTGCGTGGAGCCGGAGCAAGGCCAAGCAATTCTCAAGGACATCCATCAAGGCGAGTGTGGCCACCACGCGGCTTCAAGAGCACTCATCGCCAAAGCCTTCCGCCATGGTTTCTTCTGGCCGACTGCTCTTGAAGACGCCAAGGCCTTGATCCAAAATTGCAAAGGCTGCCAGAAGTTCTGCTCCAAGCCACATCAGCCGACTTCTACACTCAAGACTATTCCCATTGCCTGGCCCTTTGCTGTTTGGGGCCTGGACATGGTGGGACCATTCAAGACGGCACGAGGCGGCTTGACTCACTTACTTGTCGCAGTGGACAAGTTCACCAAGTGGATAGAAGCAAAACCAATCAAGAAGTTGAATGATCCGACTGCTGTGACCTTCATCTCCGACATCACAATTCGGTACGGCATACCGCACAACATCATCACCGACAATGGCACAAACTTTGCCGAAGGTGCCTTGGCCCGTTTCTGCGTGACGCAAGGCATCCGACTGGACTTAGCGTTCGTTGCCCATGCGTAGTCCAACGGCCAGGTAGAGCGAGCAAACGGCCTCATCCTGTCCGGCATCAAGCCTCGACTGGTCGAGCCTCTGGAGCGTTCGGCCGGCTGTTGGCTCGATGAGCTGCCGGCTGTCCTCTGGAGCCTGCGCACAACTCCAAACAAGGCAACCGGCTTCACACCCTTCTTCCTCGTCTACGGTGCCGAAGCCGTCATCCCAACGGACATAGAATTCGACTCTCCTCGAATCACCATGTACACCAAAGAGGAAGCAGAAGAAGCACGTCAAGACGGCGTCGATCTGCTGGAAGAGGGCCGGCTGTTGGCACTCAGCCGGTTCAGCATCTACCAGCAGAGCCTGCGCCGGTACTACAACCGGAAGGTCAAGCCGAGATCTTTCCAAGAAGGAGACCTTGTGCTCCGGCTAATTCAGCGAACAGTCAGCCAGCACAAGCTCTCAGCACCTTGGGAAGGCCCTTTCATCATCAGCAATGTGTTGGGCAACGTCTCCTACTACCTGATCGATGCTCAGAAGCCCCGAGCACGCAAGAGGGACGACTCCGGCAAAGAGACGGAGCGTCCATGGAATGCAAACCTCCTCCTAAGATTTTACAGTTAATGCAGTATGTACCATGCTACCTTTTGTATTAAAGTACGAAGACCTTGGGCCCCTCGAGAAGAGTTCGGGGACTGCCCTCTTTTATCTATATGATAAGAATTATGCCTATGAGTATGTTATTCTTTGTTATGCCATTGGGCACCGGGTTCGACTAGTCGGCCTGGGGACTTGCCGCCTTATACTATGAAATGACTTCCTACAGCCGAACAAGTAGTGTGTGGCACTTAAGCCGTCTCCTGTTAGAAGCCGCAGCTCGCAGAGCGACTGTCTGGTGGGCAGTAGTAAGGTAGAACGGGTGTCCACATGAAAAATGGCTAAGGACTCAAAGCATGTACATAGTTTAAGCCGGCTTCCAGCCTTTTACAACCGACTCTTGAGCAGCGGGCTCACCGTTTTCTAATTAACTTGCTAAAAAACTCTAAACGGCTAAGTACATGCCTTCCCAAAGAAGCTAAGTACTTGATCCAGCAACAGTCCGTAGATCGGCTGTCTGACTGGCAAGACGACAACCAAGGGAAGCTGGCAAAGGAAAAGGCCAAAGAGCAATAAGCAAGAAGAGATAGAGAACGGAGAAATATTTACATAGAAAAGGACCTTGGCCGAATCTTCAGAACAAAAGTTCAAGATACACCCCATGGGTGGAATTGTGCAAATTAACAAGTTCATCGAGACTATTAAGCAGATAAAAGCAAAGATGAAGTGGCAGCCTAGGAAACTAAAGACGGATTCGGAGGACCGGAGGGGTCGGCGGTGCCAGTTGCCGGAGCGGCCGGCTGGTTGATCTTCGCCTGGTCGCCTCTGGCAGCAGCCGGCTCGGTTGGGCGCGGCTCGTTGCTAGAGGAGCGGTCGAGCTGGGGCTGGCCGTCTGCTCCGTCCTCTGGCGCCTCCTCCTTGTCCCCTTCCTCCGCCTCGCCTTCTTCCTCGCCACTGGAGTCAATCACCTCCGCTGAGTCCTCGCCGTCGTCCGGGTTCAGCCCGAACCACTCCGGTGGCACCCCCTCGCCGTTCTTAGCCCGCTCTGGGACGAAGACACTAGTGTCGGTGTATTCGGCGATCGACACTGCACGCTTGACGAGATCATCTTCCACGACCGCCAACTCCGCCTGAGCTTCTAGCCGGAACATGGCTAGCTGGGCTAGACTCAGCCCAGGATACCACACCTTGACAAACTCTAAGGCCCGACGCGCTCCAACTCGGGCCGAAGAGCCCTTCCAGGCCTCAAGGCGGCCAGCCGCTACCTCCAGCCAGTCGGCAGTCCGACTGGGGGTCCGCGGTGCCTGCATATCCGGCCACAGGGCAGCAATCGCCTGGGCGCCGACACGTTAAAGCCGGTGCAGCATCCGGTGGGCCGGCCAAAGGCGGGCCTCGATGCTCAGGATCTGCTCGCCAAGAGTTCGGCGGGCGTTGGCGGCGATCTGTGCGCCGTCCGCTGTCCGCCCTTCACGATCAGCCTCGATGGCTTGGTTGGCGGCGTCCAAGTGGCTAGGGAAGAAGTCTACCATGACAGGAAGGCAAAGAGCCAAATTAGAAGATTAGAAGCCGGGTCGACCAACAGCCGGTAGCTCAAAGAAGAAAAGCGAGGAGAGGCTCACCGTCGACAAGATCCTCGATCTCAAGGAAGCCGGAGGGCAGCATCGCCTCCTTGTTGGTCCAGGAGCGCTCATACGCGAATTCGGCAAGGAGGGCGGTCTCCTTGTCCTCCGCCTCTTTCTGGGCCTTCTTGAGCAGCTCCTTCTGCTCCGCCAGCTGCCTGGCTGTCAGGACCCTGATTCCATGTCACATCGACCTATCCGGTAACACCTCATATCACTTTGCGGCCTCACGCACGGTATTCCCACGGGTGTCGCCTTACCATGGCCCGGGACCGTTTGCGCCTTCCGGCTCACGTATATGATAGTGTCGCTAGCATCCATATGACAAAGAACCCGGTCCGACATGACTAGTCGTGAACCCAAACTGGCACTAACTTACGGGGACATGCATACATGAATCAACATCGAGCATGTCGGTCAACAGCGTGTGAATCCGGGCTGTAGCAACTGGGCTAACAGGACTCCGGGAACCTAGGCTGTAGCAAGCTAGCAGGACTCCGGATTTCACCGCGTGACATTTCCCCGAAGGGACAGACATAGGAACGAAGTGAATCACATGCCGGCCAGTCTAAGTGTTCCGGAGCAGTAGTGCTGGGCTAGCAGGACTCCGGTGAACCGGGCTGTACCAGACTACTATGGCTCATGGAAGCACAAGACTACATTTCCCCATAAGATAGGCTACCAAGGATGAACAACTAGGTTGTCGGATCCCACACATACCAACCATTTCAATCATACACACAATATGCTTGATGTGTGTAAATACAACATGGCATCACAACATAATTCTACGACTAAAGTATTTATTCATTAGGCTCCGAAGAGCCAGATAATACAAACATGGGTCTCATGACCCAACATTCAGAGCATACAAGTCAAAGCACATGCGGAAGCTTAACTTGCCTGAGTATAGACAACTACAAATGAAGAAAGCCGAGAAGCCTGACTATCTACAAGACCCTCCCAAGGGTACAAGATCATAGCTGAGGTAACGAGCTAAACGTCAAAGTCCACGAGGAACTACTAGCGAGACTGAAGTCTCTCTGCAAAACATAAATTAAGCAAACGTGAGTACAAATGTACCCAGCAAGACTTACATCAGAACTAACTACTTATGGATAGGTATCATCAAAGGGGTGGTGGAGTTTAACTGCAGCAAGCCATCTATGACTCGGTGGCTATCCTGAACTATGAATGCAAATAACTCTTTGAGGTGGCGCACACGAGTCCACATATTGACCATATCAATACACCACTATGGACTCGCTCCCGTCTCCCTATGAGAACGCCATCCATAGCACTCATGCTTATCTTGCGCATTTTAGAGTATCCACTTTCACTTGTCTATGAACTATCCAAGAGGTCGAAGTTTCCATATCTGAGGAATCCGGCTATTCGAATAGATAATGATAACCCTGCAGGGGTGTACTTCTTCACACATGCTCTAGCCACTTACCACCATGTACACATCATGTATCTCGGCATCCTTCAAGCGGAAGCCTGGCGAGGGAGTCGGCCACGACCTGACTAACCAACAAGTCTCTAGTCTAGGTTTATCGCCTACTCGTGTTCCATCCGCAACGAGATCCGGCTGGGGTGTCGCTCATGGCCCCAAATGATGTGAGCAGGGTTCCCAAGCCCACCTTCCGGCTGCCACTTGGTACACCGGGCCACTGTGCCTAGTCTGTCCCAAGCCCACCTGTACCGGGTGCCACCTGGTAGACTACTAACACTACCTACAAACACCAGAAACTAGTTGCAACTCATGGATAGAGATCAGGTTGCTTAATAAGTCGAGAGAGCTTGGAGTGCCCGGAGCCCAATGTGTGGTAGTAACTGTTCATGGATAACAAACACAGAACAAAGTTCCTGAGGACGGCTGCAATGAGACAACCCACCATGTAATCCTACATGGCCTCTCACCGCTACCTTTACCAAATCGTGATCACACACTTAGCTCTCAACGGTAGGACATGTTCACCACGTTCCAATTCATTCCCGATGAATTAGACCTGACTCAACTCTAAGCAGTAGCAGGCAGGACAACAAGCATGAATGAGTAGGCACATCAGGGCTCAAACAATTCCTATTCATACTAGTGGGTTTCATCTATTTACTGTGGCAATGACAGATCATGCAGAGGAAAGGGGTTCAACTACCGCATCATGTAACAGTTGAATCGTTGTTGTCCTAATGCAGTAAAAGAGAGCAGGAGCGAGAGAGTGGGATTGTATCAAAATGAACAAGGGGGTTTTGCTTGCCTGGCACTTCTGAAGATATTATAACTCTTGATCGGTGTCATCGAACTCATCGTCGGGATACGCCTACCGAGAGGGGACAAGCACCGGCAATAGAGAAGAACACAATCAATGCATATGCGACAATATGATGCATGATCATGACATGGCAATATGTTGTGATTTGAGCTAATGCATCTAGTTATGATTTAAATGAAGTTGGTTTGAATAGATGATTCAAATTCAAACTCCATATATGATTATGTAAATTCCCTTTATTTTTTTATCCAAAACAGCGGACAAACATTGCTCAAACATGCATGAACATGGTACAGATGGATTCCTCGAATTTTTCTGATAATTTTTCATATATAATTTATTTCATTTGGAGTTACGGTTGATTTTCTGTGAATTTTAGAAGTTTTGGCTATTTTCTGAAATAAATAAATCATTTCTGATTTATTTAAAATCCCAGAAATGTTTACTGCGTCAGCATGACGTCAGTGTGACGTCATCAAGTCAACAGGGCGAGTCTAGGACAAATCTGACCAGTGGGCCCCGCGTGTCAGTGTCTAACTAAACTAACCTAGCTTTAGTTAATACTAACCTAATTAATTACTCGGGCTGGGCCCGCTTGTCAGTGACCTAGGGGGTCATTAGCACAACCCTTACGGGGTTAGGCCGGCGTTTAGCCGCCGGCGACAGCAGACGCGGCGGGGCACTCAGGCACGGGCTGTGGTGCCCCATTCGCAGCGTGGCTGGGCTCGTTCGAGAGCCCAGACCAGCATGCGTCGGGCGGTGGCGCCAGTCGGGCCTGGGGTGGCTGGAGGCGACAGCGAGGGGCTCGACCGCGGCGGCCGGAGCTCAGGGGAGGCGCGAGCAGTGCTGCGGTGCGCGTGCGAGCGAGCTGAAGTGCTAGTATGTGCGTGCACGATGCAGCAAGGGCGATGGACACACCGAGTGGACAAAATTGTCGGCGGTGGCGCGTCGGCGGCAAGCGCAGGCGGCCGTGCGTGCGGGTGAGCTCGGTGCGGTGGCTACGGTGCATAGGGAAGAGAACAGAGAGGGGGGATGACGGGCAGAAGCTCGCGGCGATCTTCATGGAGTGGACAGCAAGCTCGGGGAGGGCCTGAGGCAGTCGGGGCGTCGAGGGGGATCTCCGGCGATGGCGGTCAGGGACGAGCTCGGTGAGGGCAGAGGGCCGTGTCCAGCTACGTGTGGTGAACTGAGGAGGTCAAAGCCGTCGAGGCGGAGCTCGCAGGCACGAAGAGCGGTCGAGGGAGACGCGGTGGCGTCGACTACGACGACGGCGGCTTACGGGCGCGTCGGCCCTAGCAGGAGAGGACGAGGGAGAGAGCCAGGGGGATAATGGGGGTGTCGACGGGGTCGGGGCAGCACTGAGGAGTGGCTTCGAGGCGCGGCCACGCTGTCCTAGCGGGGCAGGCGGCCAGGGAGCTGCGTGGCGAGCTCGGCGTGCGTGGGCGAGCTCCTCTCTACCTGCCTGGCGAGAGGAAGCAGGTGGCTAGCACAGGACAACACAGTACTGGGCCGGCCAGTGGGCTGCCAGGTGGGCTGCGCCAGGTAACTTCTCTCTCTCTCTTTCCTAATTTAGTTTCTGTTTTCTATTTTTCTGTAATTGTTTTGACTTAAATAAAATGCTAAGGCATTTTCAAAAACCCTGAAAATAATTGTGGGCACTTTTGAAAATATTTCCAATAGCCCTCAACCACTTTTAGAATTATTTGGGCATTTTAATTATTTATAGCAATTAAATGCCCAAATTCTAAAACTTCATAAATTCATTCAAAAATCCAAAGTGACCTAGGAAAATGTGCACCATTTTTGGCAGAGGTTCTAGACCAATTCAAAAATGATGAGCTTTTCCAAAGGAATTTTGGGTTCATTGAAAATGATTTTTTTATTTGAACCTAGTTGGATTCATCTGTGCTAGGGTTTCAACAGTCCCCATTTCAAATCCAAATAAATTTTAGACATGATGCATGGATGCAATGCCACTAATTACAAACAATTATTCTAGGGCTGTGACAACTCACCCCCACTAAACAAGAATCTTGCCCGAGATTCAGGACGTAGGGTAAGAGGAAGAGGGGACTCGAACTATCACAATCTTCATGACCCAACTGAACTTCATAAGAACATTGATTCGTTGCATCATGTTGATCTTGACATCCTCGCTTTTGAGATCTTCATCCACGCGACGACGATGGAAAGAAACACTACTAGGATTGATCTTCTCGAAGATCGAGCTATTCAAGATCAACTCGTAGAATGAGATGTTGAAACATCTCGAGTTGAGACACAAATCACACATCGAGAGGGATGGAAGAAACAATGACGAAGTTCGATTTGGTGGGCAACAATTCCATGCTTAAGAAGAATGATGCATGGTTTCTGGGTAGCAAGGGGATGAATTACTCTGATTCCATAACGGGGCACCTCGGGTTAGGTGACTCGTAGAATTATTCCCTTAAGTGGCAAAAAGAGTTACTTTTGATACAGAGATCATTGAAACTCTCTATACCAGCCTAAGGAAAATCACAATTGATCGTTTGAATGAGTTCCAAAGAATGGCATACTCAGTTTGGAGAGGAAACTAGAGTTATAGGACAAATCGGCAATGGAAGGCACATTCCAATTGATACCGAGGATATAACCCAGTGACTGAGCGTGCTCTCAAGAACTTGAGCATTTCTGTATTCATCAAGGTTTTACCAACATCCGTGCCGAGGATCCTGGCAACACATCGTACTACCATGATGAACGGTGATGGAGGATGCAGATGCAAAGGAGGACATCACTTTCTCAGATATTTCCTTAGCAATGCCAAGAAGCAAATCTGGATGATCAACCGAGAGACATTTAGCACTCCGCTTCTAGTGTTCTCCTTGATGTGCTAGCGTACCCCATTTATAGATTTGGTTTGGTATCTAGAACATCAAGTAAAAAGGTCAAACTTCGGGAGCACAAGAATCCATAAGGAACAACTGCAGGAGTAAATCTTACGAAGTCCTTATGGGGAGGTGGCCAACTTCCTCAATCAAGATACTACAATGATAAATCTTCCGGTTGGGTGTGTTGGCCACGACATCCACTTTACCGGGTTACAGAGAGACCACTATTATAGTTCCTGGGAAAACATTCCAACCATCATATCTGCCTAAGATTCAGATCTGGTTGGTGTCAGGATATTCCAGACTCATCATGTCTGAAAGGAAGAATTGCAACACAAATCGACGAGATGACATTGCAAGATTCTCAGGAAATGAACTACGATAGCAAGCTCCAAAACATGAGCTGGTTCTGCTACATACCTGTGAACGCGCTGTCCAAGACAAGCATGACCACGTAGTAGTCTTATAATAAAACACTAACGAGTTCAGGTTGGGAACCATCATCGAGGATAACGTAGTCCTTACATAAGTTATGATTCTTAAGAAGGAACTTCTTCGCCTCGAGCAAATTAATTAGTGGCTTGGTGTGCTAGGAAACACATATGGAATGGAGGCGGCCAACCTATCAAACCATAGTGTACTTTGCATATAGGCATGACTAACTTGGGACGATTCCAAAGGAAACAAAAACAATCTTTCTCGAATTCACGGCGGCAACTTGCAATGAATGCACATGAATTAGGTGAGTCACTTCTTTCACCATAACATATATTTCATGAGCTAGCATGAAGAAAATGCCTTCAAAATTTTCCAACACTAACTTAGATGTTCAATATGAATCATGGACAGGATGAAAATATTGTCAATGGGCTCAACAACAATGCATCCAGGCTTCCATATAGATGGAATTCCACAATTAAGTGAACAAGATGATAGCATTGGTCAGACCCAAAGGATATAATGGCGTATGCTCGAGGAAACAACCATGAGTAAGACAACATTACGAACATAGTTGGTTCTGATTTGACTTGACGATAGCCCATACTCAACAAAGTTTTGATAAGGCAATAGATCCAACAACTGATCACGAGGACCAATCAATGGAGATATCATTGTTCTTCAACACACACACACATAAAAAGATATCCATTAACATGAACTAAGTCAGACAAGCTTTATCTTCCAACTCTCCAAGTTGTTGTTTGGCTTAACCAACTAGCTCAGGGGTATCCAACACAGATTCTTGGAGAATGGGTGCTTTAGAGGAAAACCAACATGATCATGTACTCAACATAGCGGTCAGGTGACAACCTGGTAATACTTTCGAGAAGATATTCGGAACATCGCGAACCACCGATATGTTACTAAGGTCGAGAACAATCTTGCTTTTCAGAGCAAGACAATATGATAAAGTAAGCAAGGGATTGAATAATCCTAACTTATTCATCGAAGAGTGCACCAGAAATAAGGACTAGGTAGCACGATCAATCTTAGGATGATGATTCAATAACCAGCATGCTAAGAGTGAGAGTATTGTCCATTAACTACCAAGCAACGAGGTTGCTAGGAGTATTGATTTCATACATCAAAATTCACTTGTCGGCATTCTGGTTGCAACAAAACGGGACCGAGGAATGGATAATGATGGCGAGAAGTATCACTTCGTCAAGAATTCATAAGAGGTGGTGCAATTCTCATGGCAATCCTGACATAAAGGGGGTAATACTCCGAGGTAGAGCAGAACAAAAGCTAGATTGGCATTTTGATCTGCGGAATACAACTACTTTGACCAGTTCAAGAAATGGATTAGGTGCTGGAGTTTCTTTCTCCTAGTCATTCCAGAATAGAATGGCTTGACGGACCACAAGAATAATAGGCATCGATGAACACGAATGCACAACTATTCCTGACTATCAAGTGATAGACTAGGGTCGGAATACAACTGAGGAGGGTCAACTCAATCAACGTATAATTTTCTGAGTTGTGGACGCATGGATTAGTATGTCGGGCAAAGCTCAAAATTTCTTTCGGATAACCCATGCAGAACAGTAGAACTGGCAGATTCACAATATAGAATGCAGAACTCATCAACAGCACTCTGGTTGTGATCTTTTGGTTCAAAAGAACTTCTGCCATAAGCAGTTCATGGCATCTGGAAGAAAGAAATACCACGGACCTCAAGGACTATTGCGAAGGTTACTAATATCCTAAAGGTATGAGCAACACTATCAACACGAGGTAAGTAGAGTGAATCTTGGGTCAAGAACCCAAGAGTAGAATACCTACTACTAACTGGCATCACGGGATGCTTTCGAGAATGGCAGACAGAATCATCACACTGGGAACAAAAAGCATTGCTAGATTACTGGGTGATTCTCTAGGACACCTAGGGTCATAATAATAGCTCCAACATCTATGTCGAGGCACCAGAGTACCTCAACTCACTGGCTAGTGTGCTTATTCTGACCAAAAGGACATCGGGAACGGAGGAAGGATTTGCAAATGCATCAGATTATTTAGAAACCTAGAATGACTCGGACAACATAACGGTTGTAAATGCTCAAAAAGATTTGAGACATCTTGCAAATTGGTGGCACAACCACTTATCAACACAATATCAAGGTTCCGAGACCAACTATGAACACACAGAAGTAGTAGAAACCGAATTGGGGCTTAAGTCCAAAAATCCTAGGCAACTACGGTTTAGTAACACATCATCCTGAGAGATAGAAGAGAAGCCTAGTTCTTAACCCCATAGAAAAGATAAGATGACTCAGATCAGAAGGTCATGAGGATAAGGAGTAAAAAGAGCCTTACGTTCCCATCCACAATGAATTCCCTTATATAACTAAATCATTTCTAGACATGACTTCGACCAGCTTGGCTTGGTAAACCTACATGCAATCAGGCTCTAATACCAAAGCTGTCAGGACCCCGATTCCAAGTCACATCGATCTAGCGGGTAACACCTCATATCACTTTGCGGCCTCACGCACGGTATTCCCACGGGTGTCGCCTTACCATGGCCCCGGACCATTTGCGCCTTTCGGCTCACGTATATGATAGTGTCGCTAGCATCGATATGACAGAGAACCCAGGCCGACATGACTAGTCATGAACCCAAAGTGGCACTAACTTACGGGGACAGGCATACATGAATCAACATCGAGTATGTCGGTCAGCTGCGTGTGAATCCAGGCTGTAGCAACTGGGCTAACAAGACTCCAGGAACCGGGGCTACAGCAGGCTAGCAGGATTCTGGATGTCACCGCGTGACATTTCCGTGAAGGGACAGACATAGGAACGAAGTGAATCACATGCCGGCCAGTCTAAGTGTTCCGGAGCAATAGTGCTGGGCTAGCAGGACTCCGGTGAACCGGGCTGTAGCGGACTACTATGGCTCATGGAAGCACAAGACTACATTTTACCATAAAAGAGGCTACCAAGGATGAACAACTAGGTTGTCGGATCCCACACATACCAAGCATTTCAATCATACACACAATATGCTCGATATGTGTAAATACAACATGCCATCACAACATAACTCTACGACTCAAGTATTTATTCATTAGGCTTCGAAGAGCCAGATAATACAAACATGGGTCTCATGACCCAACATTCAGAGCATACAAGTCAAAGCACAAGCAGAAGCTTAACTTGTCTGAGTACAAACAACTACAAATGAAGAAGGCTGAGAAGCCTGACTATCTACAAGACCCTCCCAAGGGTACAAGATCGTAGCTGAGGTAACGAGCTAAACGTCGAAGTCCACGTGGAACTACTAGCGAGACTGAAGTCTCTCTGCAAAACTTAAATTAAGAAAACATGAGTACAAATGTACCCAGCACGACTTACATCAGAACTAACTACATATGCATTGGTATCATCAAAGGGGTGGTGGAGTTTAACTGCAGCAAGCCATCTTTGACTCGGTGGCTATCCTGAACTACGACTGCTAATAACTCTTTGAGGTGGCGCACACGAGTCCACATATTCACCATATCAATACACCACTATGGACTCGCTGTCGTCTCCCTACGAGAACGCCATCCATAGCACTTAGGCTTATCTTGCGCATTTTAGAGTATCCACTTTCACTTGTCTATGAACTATGCAATGGGTCCAAGTTTCCATATCCGATGAATCCGGCTATTCGAATAGATAATGATAACCCTGCAGGGGTGTACTTCTTCACACAAGCTCTCGCCACTTACCAACATGTACACAACGTGTATATCAGCAACCTTCAAGCGGAAGCCTGGCGAGGGAGTCGGCCATGACCTAACTAACCAACAAGTCTCTAGTCCAGGTTTATCGCCTATTCGGGTTCCATCTGCAAGGAGATCCCGCCGAGGTGTCGCTCACGGCCCCAAATGATGTGAGCAGGGTTCCCAAGCCCACCATCCGGGTGACACTTGGTACACCGGGCCACCGTGCCTAGTCTGTCCCAAGCCCACCTGTACCGGGTGCCACCTGGTAGACTACTAACACTACCTACAAACACCAGAAACTAGTTGCAACTCCTGGACAGAGATCAGGTTGCTTAATAAGTCGAGAGAGCTTGGAGCGCCCGGAGCCCAATGTGTGGTAGTAACTGTTCATGGATAACAACACAGAACTCAGTTCCTGAGGACCGATGCAATGAGACAACCCACCATGTACTCCTACATGGCCTCTCACCGCTACCTTTACCAAATCGTGTTCACACACTTAGCTCTCAATGGTAGGACATGTTCACCACGTTCCAATTCATTCCCGATGAATTAGACCTGACTCAACTCTAAGCAGTAGCAGACATGACAACAAGCATGAATGAGTAGGCACATCAGGGCTCAAACAATTCCTACTCATACCAGTGGGTTTCATCTATTTACTGTGGCAATGACAAGTCATGCAGAGGAAAGGGGTTCAACTACCGCAGCATGTAATAGTTGAATCGTTGTTGTCCTAATGTAGTAAAAGAGAGCAGGAGTGAGAGAGTGGGATTGTATCGGAATGAACAAGGGGGTTTTGCTTGCCTGGCAGTTCTGAAGATATTATAACTCGTCATCGGTGTCATCGAACTCATCGTCGAGATACGCCTACCGGGAGGGGACAAGCACCGACAATAGTGAAGAACACAATCAATGCATATGCGACAATATGATGCATGATCATGACATGGAAATATGCTATGATTTGAGCTAATGCATCTAGTTATGATTTAAATGAAGTTGGTTTGAATACATGATTCAAATTCCAACTCCATATATGATTATTTAAATGCCCTTTATTTGTTTTTCCAAAACAGAGGACAAACATTGTTCAAACACGCATGAAAATAGTACAGATGGATTCCTTGAATTTTTCTGATAATGTTTCATATATAATTCATTTCATTTGGAGTTACGGTTGATTTTCTGTGAATTTTAGAAGTTTTGGCTATTTTCTGAAATAAATAAATCATTTCTAATTTATTTAGAATCCCAGAAATGTTTGCTGCGTCAGCATGACGTCAGTGTGACATCATCAAGTCAACAGGGTGGGTCTAGGTCAAATCTGACCAGTGGGCCCCATGTGTCAGTGTCTAACTAAACTAACCTAGCTTTAGTTAATACTAACCTAACTTAATTAGCTGGGCTGGGCCCGCTTGTCAGTGGCCTAGGGGGTCATTAGCACTAACCTAAACGGGGTTAGGCCGGTGTTTAGCCGTCGGCGGTAGCAGACGCGGCCGGGCACTCAGGCACGGGCTGTGGTGCCCCATTCACAGCGTGGCTGGGGTCGTTCGAGAGCCCAAACGAGCGCGCATCGGGCGGTGGCGCCAGTCGGGCCTGGGGTGGCTGGAGGCGACAGCGAGGGGCTCGGCCGCGGTGGCTGGAGCTCGGGTGAGGCGCGATCGGTGCTGTGGTGTGCGTGCGGGCGAGCTGAAGCGCTAGTATGTGCGTGCACGATGCAGCGAGGGCGATGGATACGCCGAGTGGACCAAATGGTCGCCGGGGGCGCGTCGGCGGCAAGCGCAGGCGGCGGTGCATGCGGGTGAGCTCGGTGCGGTGGCTATGGTGCATAGGGAAGATAACAGAGAGGGGGATGATGGGCAGAAGCTCACGGCGATCTTCGTGGAGTGGACGGCGAGCTCGGGGAGGGCCTGAGGCACTCGGGGCGTCGAGGGGGATCTCAAGCGACAGCGGTCGGGGACGAGCTTGGTGATGGCAGAGGGGCGTGTCCAGCTATGTGTGGCGAACCGAAGAGGTCAAGGACGTCGAGGCGGAGCTCGCAGGCACGGCGAGGGATTGAGGGAGATGCGGTGGCGTCGACTACGGCGGCGGAGGCTTATGGGTGCGTCGTCCATAGCGGGAGAGGACGAGGGAGAGAGCCAGAGGGAGAATGGGGGTGTCGGCGGGGTCGGGGCAGCGCCGAGGAGTGGCTTCAAGGCGTGGCCACGCTGTCCAAGCGGGGCAGGCGGCCAGGGAGCTGCGTGGCGAGCTCGGCGTGCGCGGGCGCGCTCCTCTCTGCCTGCCTGGCGAGAGGAAGCAGGTGGCTAGCATGGGACAACACAGTGCTGGGCCCGCCAGGGGCTACCAGGTGGGCTGCGCTAGGTAACTTCTCTCTCTCTCTCTCTCTCTCTTTCCTAATTTAGTTTCTGTTTTCTATTTTTCTGTAATTGTTTTGACTTAAATAAAATGCTAAGGCATTTTCAAAAACCCTGAAAATAATTGTGGGCACTTTTGAAAATATTTCCAATAGCCCTCAACCACTTTTAGAATTATTTGGGCATTTAATTATTTATAGCAATTAAATGCCCAAACTCAAATACTTTATGAATTCATTCAAAAATCCAAAGTGACATAGGAAAATGTGCACCATTTTGGCAGAGGTTCTAGACCAATTCAAAAATAATGAACTTTTCCAAAGGAATTTTGGGTTCATTGAAAATTATTATTTTTATTTGAACCTAGTTGGATTCATCTGTGCTAGGGTTTCAACGGTCCCCATTTCAAATTCAAATAAATTTTAGACATGCTGCATGGATGCAATGCCACTAATTAAAAACAATTATTCTAGGGCTGTGACAGCGGCCAGCCGGTCGCGCTCCTCCGCCAGCTGGCCGCACTCCTCCTCCTTGACGCGCAGTGCACTGTTGGCCTTGCCCAGTGATAACCCACAAGTATAGGGGATCGCAACAGCTTTCGAGAGTAGAGTATTCAACCCAAATTTATTGATTCGACACAAGGGGAGCCAAAGAATATTCTCAAGTATCAGCAGCTGAGTTGTCAATTCAACCACACCTGGAAACTTAGTATCTGCAGCAAAGTGTTTAGTAGCAAAGTAATATGATAGTGATGGTAGCGGTAACAAAAGAGTAATGAAAGCAAAGTAATGTTTTTGGTGTTTTGTAGTGATTGTAACAATAGCAACGGGAAATTAAATAGGCGTAAACCAGTATATGGAAAGCTCGTAGGCATCGAATCAATGATGGATAATTATGCCGGATGCGGTTCATCATGTAACAGTCATAACATAGGGTGACACGGAACTAGCTCCAATTCGTCAATGTAATGTAGGCATGTATTCCGAATATGGTCATACGTGCTTATGGAAAACAACTTGCATGACATCTTTTGTCCTACCCTCCCGTGGCAGCGGGGTCCTTACGGAAACTAAGGGATATTAAGGCCTCCTTTTAATAGAGAACTCGAACAAAGCATTAGCACATAGTGAATACATGAACTCCACAAACTACGTTCATCACCGGTAAGTATCCCGATTATTGTGACTTCGGGGTTAACGAATCATAACACATAATAGGTGACTATAGACTTGCAAGATAGGATCTAGAACTCTCATATATTGATGAACACATAATAGGTTCAGATCTAAAATCATGGCACTCGGGCCCTAGTGACAAGCATTAAGCATAGCAAAGTCATAGCAACATCAATCTTAGAACATAGTGGATACTAGGGATCAAACGCTAACAAAACTAACTCGATTACATGGTGAATCTCATCCAACCCATCACCGTCCAGCAAGCCTACGATGGAACTACTCACGCACGGTGGTGAGCATCATGAAATTGGTGATGGAGGATGGTTGATGATGACGACGGCGATGAATCCTACTCTCCGGAGCCCCGAACGGACTCCAGATCAGCCCTCCCAAGAGGTTTTAGGGCTTGGTGGCGGCTCCGTATCATAAAACGCGATGATTTCTTCTGTCCTATTTTTTTCTCCCTGAAAGCAGTTATATAGAGTTGGAGTTGGAGTCGGGGAGTCTCCAGGGGGCCCACGAGGTAGGGGGCGCGCCCTAGGGGGGGGGGCGTGCCCTAGGGGGGGGCCACGCTCGTGAGAAGGGTGTGGGCTCCCTGGTCTTCATCTTTGGCGAGGATTTTTTATTATTTATTGTAAGATATCCCGTGGAGTTTCAGGTCATTCTGAGAACTTTTGTTTTCTACACATAAAACAACATCATGACAATTCTACTGAAAATAGCGTCAGTCCGGGTTAGTTCCATTCAAATCATACAAGGTAGAGTCCAAAACAAGGGCAAAAGTGTTTGGAAAAGTAGATACGTTGGAGACGTATCAACTCCCCCAAGCTTAAACCCTTGCTTGTCCTCAAGAAATTCAGTTGACAAACTGAAAGAAATAAAGAAAAACTTTTACAAAATCTGTTTGCTCTTGTTGTTGTAAATATGTCAAGTTAGCATTCAAGTTTTCAGCAAAGATTATAACTAACCATATTTGCAATAATTCTCAGGTCTCATTTTTACTCATATCGATAGCATAATCAACTAGGAAACCATAATAATAAAACTCGGATGACAACACTTTCTCAAAACAATCATAATATGATATAACAAGATGGTATCTCGCTAGCCCTTTCTGAGACCGCAAAACATAAATGTAGAGCACCTTTAAAGATCAAGGACTGACTAGACATTGTAATTCATGGTAAAAGAGATCCAATCATAGTCACACCCAATATAAATTAACAGTAATGAATGCAAATGACAGCGGTGCTCTCCAACTGGTGCTTTTTAATAAGAGGGTGATGACTCAACATAAAAGTAAATAGATAGGCCCTTCGCAGAGGGAAGCAGGGATTTGTAGAGGTGCCAGAGCTCGGTTTTGAAATATAGGCGAATAACATTTTAAGCGGTATACTTTCATTGTCAACATAACAACCAAGAGATGGCGATATCTTCCATGCTACACACATTATAGGCGTTTCCCAAACATAATGGTAAAGTTTATACTCCCCCTCCACCAACAAACATCAACCCATGGCTTGCTCGAAAGAACAAGTGCCTCCAACATACATCAGGTCCTAGGGGGAGTTTTGTTTGCAATTATTTTGATTTAGTTTGCATAAAGCATGCGACTGGGCATCCCGGTGACCAGCCCTTTATCTCGTGAGTGAGGAGTGGACTCCACTCCTCTTGAGAATAACCCGCCTAACATGGAAGATACAGACAGCCCTAGTTGATACATGAGCTATTCGAGCATACAAAACAGAATAATTATTTGAAGGTTTAGAGTTTGGCACATACAAATTTACTTGGAACGGCAGGTAGATACCGCATATAGGAAGGTATAGTCGACTCATGTGGAATAACTTTGAGGTTTAAGGAGTTTGGATGCATGAGCAGTATTCCCGCTTAGTACAAGTGAAGGCTAGCAAAAGACTGGGAAGCGACCAGCTAGAGAGCGACAACAGCCATGTACATGCATTAAAATTAATAAACATTGGATGCAAGCATGAGTAGGATATAATGCGCCATGAACATCAATATAGTGAAGGCTATGTTGATTTGTTTCAACTACATGCATGAACATGTGCCAAGTCAAGTCACTTCAATCATTCAGAGGAGGATACCACCCTATCATACCACATCATAACCATTTTAATAGCATGTTGGCACGCAAGGTAAACCATTATAACTCATAGCTAATCAAGCATGGCATAAGAAACTATGATCTCTAATTGTCATTGCAAACATGTTTATTCATAACAAGCTAAATCAAGAACGATGTACTCATCATATTTACAAAAACAAAAGAGGTCGAGTTCATACCAGCTTTTCTCATCTTAGTCAGTCCATCATATATCATCATAATTGCCTTTCACTTGCATGACCGAATGATGTGAATGATAATAAGAGTGCACGTGCATTGGACTAAGCTGGAATATGCGAGCATTCAATAAATAGGAGAAGACAAGGCAATATGGGCTCTTTTGTCAGATAAACAGTAATGCATATAAGAGCCACTTCAACAATTTAATTATGGTCTTCTCCTATCGACCCCCAAAGAAAAGAAAAGAAAAAAACTATTTACACGGGAAAGCTCCCAACAAGCAAAAGAAGAACACGAAATATTTTTGGGTTTTCTTTTTAATTACTACTACAAGCATGGAAAGTAAATTAATTAACAACTACAACTAATTTGTTTGGTTTTTCTTAAGGTTTATTAAACACACAAGAAGAAAGCATAAAAGAAAATAAACTAGCATGGATTATACAATGAAAAAGTATGAGCACCGACATCTAGCAATGAGTGTGTGTGAACATAAATGTAATGTCGGTGAGAAATACGTACTCCCCTGAGCATAGGCTTTTGGCCTAAGTTGGTCTACGGCCACGGCTGGCCTGGCTGATATCCATAATAATAGTTGTTGGGGTCGTACTGTGATGAGGAAGAAGAAGGCTCTGATTGCCACTGGCTGGCAATCATCTCTGGATCCCACTGATAGTTAGACTGTCGTGAAGGATCAAATTGTGGTTCCGGTTCTAGCTCCTCGGCTGGTGCAGGGTTCCGGTAGGCGTGGATAGCCGTCAACGGAACAAGGTACTTGCCTACAGTCAAATCAAACAAAGCAGGAGCAGGCAAGGTAATAGTCTCAGGATGATGTTTATTAAAGAACGATATTTAAGCTCTCATGCCCTATTCTTAGCAATAAAATCATGTGCCACCATACTTTTATAATCTAAATAAACACGAGGCAGCACTTTTTCTTCATTCTCAGCATGCCTAATAGGTATGTTAAAATGTGCAGCTAGGCGTGTAGCATAGATGCCTCCAAAGATGGGACCCTTAGTACGGTTCATACTTAACCGTCTAGCAATAATGCCGCCCATACTAAAAGTGTTATCACTGTATGAACCTTGGAGCAAAATAATAATATCAGGGATACTAAGGTGTCCATAGTTTCCGTGACCAATTAAGCAACAAGTAGCAAATAATGCAAAGTAACGTAAGACGGGAAAATGTATGCTAGTGATTCGTGCATCGGAAACCTACCTAGTTTCCCCTAGAGTGATAGTATTAATAAATCCCTCCACATCATCATGATGTGGTTCTTCTGTCTTGCCCCCAAAAGGGACTAAACAAATCCGACAGAAATCATAAAGTGACATCTCCTTATGCTCATCATATAAATGAAACTCCACCGTAGCTGGTGAGTTCCTAGAATGAAAATGAAAGTTTTGCACAAAGGTATTTGTGAGCAAGAGATACTGATCGCATTGGTCGTGGAGGAAAGCGGTGAGGCCTGCATTATGAGCCAACTCATGAAAATCTTCATAAATCCCGGCTGCTCTCAAGAAATCCTCAGGAGGCCATTCACACGCCCGAACCTCCGCTGTGCGTGGCAAATTATACTTAGGCTTCGGTGCCTTTTCCTTCGAGCTTTAGTTCGATGAGCCCCTCAATAATCTCCTCATCATTTTCTGAAAAATTCTGAAATTTTTAGTAACTTCAAAATAAAAGTAAACCAAAGTTAATAATATTGATAGCAACTACTCCTACAAGTGCCTAGGACCTATATCATGCATCAAAACTACTTTTGACCATATAAATTTGACATGCAAGCTCAAGAACAAGGTCACCTAAGAAACACAAATTTGCAATGAATAAAGCACTAGAACAAAAACTAATTGGACCAATGGAGGAGTCACATAGCAAGGAACAATCTCCCGAAGCAGTTTTGTGAGAGGTGCTTTGAGCAAGGAGATCGAAAATGGCAGCAAAACGAGCTTGGACTCGGGTTTGAGTTGGTTTTTCGTGTTTGGGGGTGAAGATGAAGTGTGTGGCTGAAAGACTAAGTGGAGGAGGGCCACCGTGGGCCCACAAGGCAGGGGGCACGCCCTAGGGGGTGGGTGCGCCCTCCACCCTCGTGGCAAGGTGGTTTGCCCCCCTGGTGTGTTCCTTGTCCCATAAATCCTCAAATATTCTATAAAAAAATCATATTTAATTTTTAGGGCATTTGGAGAACTTTTATTTTCAAGGTATTTTTATATTGCACGGATAATCAGATAACAGACAGAAAATTATTTATTTTTACTTTATCTAACATAAATAACAGAAAGTATAGAGAGGGTACAGAAGGTTGTGCTTCTATTTTCATCCATCTCATGGTCGTCAAAAGGAATCCACTAACAAGGTTGATCAAGTCTTGTTAACAAACTCATTCCGATTAAGATGAAACCGGAGAAATTTCGTAACACTAGGTTACCTCAATGGGGATATGCACATCCCCAATAATAAGTATATAATATTTCTTCTTGACAGTAGGGAGAAGAAATTCAAAACCTCCAAATATAATCAATGAAATTTTTCCGATAGAATTGATACTATGAACTTGAGGTTGTTTCCTCGGAAAGTGTACCGTATGCTCATTACCATTAACATGAAAAGTGACATTGCCTTTGTTGCAATCAATAACAGCCCCTGCAGTATTTAGAAAAGGTCTTCCAAGAATAATAGACATACTATCGTCCTCGGGAATATCAAGAATAACAAAGTCTGTTAAAATAGTAACGTTTGCAACCACAACACGCACATCCTCACAAATACCGACAGGTAGAGCAGTTGATTTATCATCCATTTGCAAAGATATTTCAGTAGGTGTCAACTTATTCAAATCAATACGATATAAAGAGAGAGGCATAACACTAACACCGGCTCCAAGATCACATAAAGCAGTTTGAACATAGTTTCTTTTAATGGAGCATGGTATAGTAGGTACTCCTGGATCTCCAAGTTTCTTTGGTATTCCACCCTTAGTAGTATAATTAGCAAGCATGTTGGAAATTTCAGCTTCCGGTATCTTTCTCTTATTTGTAATAATATCTTTCATGTACTTAGCATAAGGATTTGTTTTGAGTATATCAGTTAATCGCATACGTAAGAAGATAGGTCTAATCATTTCAGCAAAGCGCTCAAAATCCTCATCATCATTTTTCTTGGATGGTTTGGGAGGAAAAGGCATGGGTTTCTGAACCCAAGGTTCTCTTTCTTTACCATGCTTCCTAGCAACAAAGTCTTTCTTATCATAACGTTGATTCTTTGATTGTGGGTTATCAAGATCAACAACAGGTTCAATTTCTACATCATTATCATTACTAGGTTGAGCATTATTATGAACATCATAATTAACATTTTCATTAGGTTCATGTTCATTGCCAGAATGTGTTTCAACATCAGAAATAGATATATCATTTGGATTATCAGGTGGTCCAGCAATGGGTTCACTAGAAGTTTGCACATTTCTATCATTTTTTTACTTCCTTTTAGAAGAACTAGGTGCATCAATTTTATTTCTCTGAGAATCTTGTTCAATTCTCTTAGGGTGGCCTTCAGGATACAGAGGTTCCTGAGTCATTCTTCCAGTTCTAGTAGCCACTTTAACAACATAATCATTTTTCTTACTATTCATCTCATTGAGCAATTCTTTTTGAGCTTCAAGTACTTGTTCTACTTGAGTGGTAACCATAGAAGCATGTTTGCTAACAAGTCAAATTCACCTCTAATATTATCCATATAATCACCTAGGTATTTAATCATATCAGCATCTTGTTTTAATTGTCTACCAAAATAAGCATCGAAGTCTTCTTGCTTAAACATAAAATTATGAAACTCATCCAAGCATTGACTAGCAATTTTAGTAGGAGGGATTTCAGCTTTATCATATCTATAGAGAGAATTACGTTTACTACCTGTGTTGGGTTATCGAGGTCTGGAGGTTCTTCAATAAATAAAGGATTAAGATCATATATTTCTTCATCAGGCGGTAAATTAAGACCATGTATTTCTTCAATAGGAGGTAAATTCTTAACATCTTCAGCTTTAATACCTTTTTCTTTCATAGATTTCTTTGCCTCTTTCATATCTTCAGGACTAAGAAATAGAACAACTCTCTTGTTTGGAGTTGGTTTAGGAATAGGATCATTAATTGGAGTAGGAGCTGCCTCAGGAGCTGGCTCAGGAGGTGCCCAATTATTTTCATTTGTCAACATATTATTCAATAAGATTTAAGCTTCATCTGGTGTTCTTTCCCTGAAAAGGCAGCCAGCACAACTATCCAGGTAATCTATGGAAGCATCAGTTAGTCCATTATAAAAGATATCAAGTATTTCATGTTTCTTAAGAGGATGATCAGGCAAAGCATTAAGTAACTTGAGAAGCCTCCCCAAGCTTGTGGGAGACTCTCTTCTTTAATTTGCACAAAGTTGTATATTTCCTTTAAAGCAGCTTGTTTCTTATGAGCAGGGAAATATTTAGCAGAGAAATAATAAATCATATCCTGTGGACTACGCACACAACCAGGTTCAAGAGAATTAAACCATATCTTAGCATCACCCTTTAATGAGAACGGAAATATTTTAAGGATATAAAAGTAGCGAGATCTCTCATCATTAGTGAACAGGGTGGCTATATCATTTAATTTAATAAGATGTGCTACAACAGTTACATATTCATAGCCATGAAAAGGATCAGATTCAGCCAAAGTAATTATATTAGGATGAATAGAGAATTCATAATCCTTATCAGCAACACATATAGGTGAAGTAGCAAAAGCAATGTCAGGTCTCATCCTAGCATTTGGAGATTGCTTATTCCATTTAGCTAATAACCTTTTGAGTTCATATCTATCTTTGCAGGCAAAAATAGCTAAAGAAGCATCTTGATCAAATAAATAACCCTCAGGAATAACAAGTGATTCTTCATCATCACTTTCATCTTCATAATCAGATTCAATATTTTCAATCTCTCTAGCCCTACCAAGTCGTTCCTCGAGAAAATCACTAAGTGGCATAGTAGTATCAGGCATAGAGGTAGTTTCATCATAAGTATCATGCATAGCAGAAGTAGCATCATCAATAACATGCGACATATCAGAACGAATAGTAGAAGCAGGTGTAGGTGTCGCAAGCTTACTCATAACAGAAGGTGAATCAAGTGCAGAGCTAGATGGCAGTTCCTTACCTCCCCTCTTTGTTGAGGGATAGATCTTGGTTTTTGGATCTCTCAAGTTTAGTGTCCAGCAGATATAAATCCCAAGTGACTTAAAGAATAGAGCTATGCTCCCCGGCAACGGTGCCAGAAATTAGTCTTGATAACCCACAAGTATAGGGGATCGCAACAGCTTTCGAGGGTGGATTATTCAACCTAAATTTATTGATTCGACACAAGGGGAGCCAAAGAATATTCTCAAGTATTAGCAGCTGAGTTGTCAATTCAACCACACCTAGAAACTTAGTATCTGCAGCAAAGTGTTTAGTAGCAAAGTAATATGATAGTGATGGTAGCGGTAACAAAAGAGTAATGAAAGCAAAGTAATGTTTTTGGTGTTTTATAGTGATTGTAACAATAGCAACGGGAAAGTAAATAAGCGTAAACCAGTATATGGAAAGCTCGTAGGCATTAGATCAATGATGGATAATTATGCCGGATGCGGTTCATCATGTAACAGTCATAACATAGGGTGACACAGAACTAGCTCCAATTCGTCAATGTAATGTAGGCATGTATTCCGAATATAGTCATACGTGCTTATGGAAAAGAACATGCATGACATCTTTTGTCCTACCCTCCCGTGGCAGCAGGGTCCTTACGGAAACTAAGGGATATTAAGGCCTCCTTTTAATAGAGAACCGGAACAAAGCATTAGCACATAGTGAATACATGAACTCCTCAAACTACGGTCATCACCGGTAAGTATCCCGATTATTGTCACTTCGGGGTTAACGGATCATAACACATAATAGGTGACTATAGACTTGCAAGATAGGATCTAGAACTCTCATATATTAATGAAAACATAATAGGTTCAGATCTGAAATCATGGCACTCGGGCCCTAGTGACAAGCATTAATTATAGCAAAGTCATAGCAACATCAATCTCAGAACATAGTGGATACTAGGGATCAAACCCTAACAAAACTAACTCGATTACATGGTGAATCTCATCCAACCCATCACCGTCCAGCAAGTCTACGATGGAATTACTCACGCACGGCGGTGAGCATCATGAAATTGGTGATGGAGGATGGTTGATGATGACGACAGCGACGAATCCCCCTCTCCGGAGCCCCGAACGGACTCCAGATCATCCCTCCCGAGAGGTTTTAGGGCTTGGCGGTGGCTCCGTATCGTAAAACGTGATGATTTCTTCTCTCCTAATTTTTTCTCCCCGAAAGCAGTTATATAGAGTTGGAGTTGGAGTCGGGGGGTCTCCAAGGGGCCCACGAGGTAGGGGGCGGCCCCCACCCTTGTAAGAAGGGTGCGTGCCCCCTGGTCTTCATCTTTGGCGGGGATTTTTTATTATTTATTGTAAGATATCCTGTGGAGTTTCAGGTCATTCCGAGAACTTTTGTTTTCTGCACATAAAACAACATCATGGCAATTCTGCTAAAACAGCGTCAGTCCGGGTTAGTTCCATTCAAATCATACAAATTAGAGTCCAAAACAAGGGCAAAAGTGTTTGGAAAAGTAGATACGTTGGAGGGTGGCGTTGGCTTCTGCAGAAGAGGATGAAAAAAGGTGTCAGTTGTCAACAGGGAAGAAAGGTCGCCGGGGAGATCCGGCCCGACTGCTCAGCAGTCGGCCTGAATCTCGGGGACTACAGCCCGCGGGTGCGCCAGCGCGACCCCGTGAAGAAAGGAATCATCAACAAAAGAAGAATAGTCACCGGGGAGATCCGGCCTGACTGCTCAGCAGTCGGCCCGAATCTCGGGGACTGCAGCCCGCGGGTGTGCCAGGGCGCCCCCGTAGAGAAGGAAGAGGACTCACCCCGGCTTTCCGACAAGGCGGCGGTCCACTTGGCCAGCTCCTCGATGTTGGTATTGAAGGTGGTCACGCGAAGGTTGTGGTAATCCTATGACAAAATTTCAGACAAGTGTTGGTACTCGGAACTCACCGATTAGAGTTCCGAGCTGCCTGCTCAGCAGCCAGCCCGAAACTCAGGGACTACACCCAGTGGGTGCGCTGGCGCGCCCCGAAAAAGAAGAACAAGAAACAGAAACAAAGAAGGAAGGATGCGTACCCGGATGGCTGCTCGTGACGCCAGATACGCCTTGGTGCATTCCTTGATGGCATCGCCCTCGGCTCGGAGCTTGGCTTGGACGTCCAAAAGCGCCTGGGTCAACGGGCCCGTCCCGCCTCCCCGCACCCACCCAGTGGGCGCGGCGCTCGTCGCCTCGGTGTCTGGGATCATGGAGCTCGTGGCACCGGTCTCCAGAGGGCGCGGCACCGAGGCCGCCTTCCTGAGACGGCGACGCATCGGTGTGCCGACCTCGAGAACCAGGCCCGTCGCCACCACGTCTTCAGTTGGCGGCACCGGCGGGTCCGCCGACTGCCCGCCTGGCGCGCTCCTGGACAGCGGCGGTTGCGGCATGATTACGTCTGGCATGGCGATGTCGTCGCCGTCCCTCTCCATGATTAGGTTTTCGCCGCCGACTTCCCCAGTCTGCGCCGTGAACTCCGGTAGTGGCGGCGCAAAGTTCAGAGCGATGACGAACACTGCCGACTGGTGGTGTGTGGCTTCTTCAGCATGCTTCTTCTCCACATCGGCGGCCTCGGCTTTCGCCAGTTTCTTTAGGGCAGCGGCCTCCGCCTTGTCGGCTTCTACCTACTTCAGGCGGGCAGCTTCCCGCTCCTCGCGCGCCTCCCGCGCGTTCCGCTCTATCGCCTCCCGGAGGTCGGCGGCCGGATCAATCCGCCGGGTGGTGGAGGAGGTCTCCGCCAACTTCATGATGGAGCCGGCAGCTGACTTCTCGAGAGAGAGCAGGGCCCTAAAGTCAAGAATGTCAAGCAAAGGAATTTCAGACGGAGTGAACGAAGAAAAAGGGAAGGCACAAAGGAAGGTAGCACTTATGCAGAAATCAGCTGCGGCGTCTTCACCACCTTGCGGAAGCGGTTGGCCTTTGCGGCCGCTTCGTCCCGCTTGGTCGCCGCGGCTGAGCCCTTGGGTTTCTTCGTCCGGCTGCCGAACAGGCTCATCCCGGCCCTGCGCTTCTTAGCGCCACCTTGGGCATCCGGCGCGGCGGACGAGCTCGCGCCCAGCTGGCTGGCTCCTGGCTGGTGGCGTGGGGCGACCTCCTCGTCATTGTCAGGACAGTCCTCGAGACTGCCCAAGTCACGGGCCACCCACTGTGCCGCCTCCTCCCTCGGCGTCGTCCTCCAGGGCCGCTGCCCCCAAGTCGGGGTCATCAACGTCGCTCTCCGCCCGGTCGGGTAGGAATTCGTGTTCCGGCCCCACGGTGCCAGCTGCTGGCTAGAGGAGGGGGTTCTGACCAAAGATGACTAGTCAGATCGGACAAGACGAAATTCGCAACGAAGAAGTCGGGAGAGTCAAAGAAAAAGAGAAAAAGAAACATCTGACCAGAGGCGGAGGGGCGGCACGTGAATACGGCTTCTTGCCAAACTGCCACTCTTCTTTGAGGTTGCAGCTCGCAAGATAATTCACCATATAGGCTACCTCCTCGTGAGGCATTTCCTTGGTGCACATCTGACTCGGGTCCCGATGCCCGCTCATCTGGCAAATCATGTGGCGGCGACCTTGGACTGGGAGCACTCGGCGCGCCACGAAGGCGGCCAGCAAATCCGGCCCGTTGATGCGTTCCGACCGCGTCACCACTCGGAGTCGCGCGACGGTGCCTGCTCCTGCGGGCGTCAGCCTCCTGGCCCAATATGACCAGTTGGGCTGCCTTCCCGCCGGCGGGCCGGCTACGTAGGCCGGCAGACTGACCTAGTTGCCCTCCGCGGAGACGTTCTTCACGTAGAAGTATGACCGGTGCCACATCTTCACCGACTTTATCAGCTTGATGGAGGGAAACGGGTTGTCGGCCCTCGACCTCCGCACGGCGATGAGCGCACCGCACTGAGCCGGCACGCCCGCGGCTTGGGTGCCAATCTTGGAGTAGAATAACTCCCCCTAGAGCTGGATGGTCGGAAGAACGCCGAGGAAGCCTTCGCACAGGGTGACGAAGGTGGACAGCAGCACCACCGTGTTGGGGGTGAGGTGGTGCGGCTGGAGACCGTAGAATTCAAGAAAAGAGTGGAAGAAGCTGCTTGCCGGTAGGCTAAGGCCACGTAGGCAGTGCGAGCGGAAGACGACCCGCTCGTCCTCCTGCGGCGCGGGCAAGATTTTCCCCCTCCGCACGAGACGGACCCGCTCGAGGTCCTCGACGGGCAGCCGATGCATCTTGCGGAGGAAATCGATGTGATCGTCTTGGACCTCCGAACCGTCCCAGGTGCCGGAGTGCACCGTAGGGGGCGTGACGGCGGAGGAAGAGCTCATTGTGAGCGTACCACCGCAGCGCTCGACGTAGCTTGAGGCACATCTGTGAGAGGGAAAAGAAGAAGAAGTATGAGGAGCCGGGGCGCCATGCTCTGCCGCTCCCCCTCCTGCCCCTACTTATAGACTCATGGGTTGCAGAGCCGAGGGGGCGGTTGTGGGATCTACTGCGCCCACTACCCCGCCCCCCCACGTTTATCGCGCAAAGTTACTATGCGCAGTAACTCCGCAGGAACCTCAACCGTCCACCCCAGCCGCAGCGGATCCGCTCGCGCGCCGAGGTGCGCTAGTGGCGGGCCACACCTGTAGGCATGTCCCGTCACGCATGTGGGAGAGCAGACTGGCCCGGCCGCTCGTTGCCACGTGACAGGCCCGAAACGGGCAATGGCCTGGAAGCTTAGCTAGGACGCCACTGGGATCCCGCCGGGGCATTCGAAAATTTTGGATGAGTCAAATTGGGCGAGTCCGACTCCTGTTAGTCGACCTGGCAGAAATCAAACGAGGTTTTCACCTCAAGCACTCGGAGAGAGAAACTGCTGAGGCTCCTTGGCTGATCGTCCGCAGCGCCTCATCAGCTTCGAGGACTACTGTCGGAGTAATGGGCCACGGGTAGGCTAACCCGAGGCCCAAAACCTTTCAAGACATCGGGGCTGACTGCGCCCCTCGAGACGCCAGATGGAGAGCCGCCTTCTGGAGGACGGCTGAACGAACAGTCGGCTGCCCGCATGCAGCCGCGTCCTAGAGGCGAGGTCAAGATCGGCCGAATCCCTCCTGGCGGCTTCCAGAGAAGCCGGCCACGGGGAGTTGGCCCACTGCACCAACAAAGCCCATGCCCTAATCAGGGGGGATGGGACGGAGAGTGGCAACAGTGAAGCCCACTCCCTCCCCTTTTCCAGGAGATGGCTAGGCCACAGTGCGTTGTACCAACGGAGATCTCCGTCTAGCACGGCAGTGTTGCCATGCCATCCCTGACATCAGCAATAGTGGGCGGAGTCCTGTGCCCATGATGGCCTGTTAATATGGTCCACGGACGACGGGCCCTACCAGTCAGCGAGAGTCCAAAAGGCGGCAAGAGCGCCACCAGTCGGACCCGTAGGGAGCCAGCCCCCGGGAGTCAGCCTGCCCCTCCCACGGGTTCCCCGCGCCATTAACCAAACGAGACAGGGAGTGGCTACAGCGATCACCCGCCAGTCGGCGGGGCAGTAGCCACGACCCCATGACCAAGCCTGTTCATTAGAAGCACAGTTACAGTAATCGACAGCCGGAAAGACCCGCAAGCGGCGGGTACGGCTGTCGGCTCCGTACCAGACCAGTCGGCGGGCCCTAGCAGTCGGCGAAAGGGCCTGCAGGCGAAGAGACTGACGGCTGGGCCCTGTGCCCAGTCAGTTTACCATTGTATCCCTGGGGGGTAGGCCTATATAAACCCCCCATGGCACCCATGCAAAGGGTCCCGACCCATTAGAACTAGACCAGATCATAGAGGGAGGAGAGAGCTAGCCCTGCCTTCTCCTACCTTCAGCGTACAACTCGAGGAGCGCCCTTGTATTCACTTTGCCTTAGTGATCATGCGGAGACCCCGCAGAGCAGGACTAGGGGTGTTATCTCCTAGGAGAGCCCCAAACCTGGGTAAAGTACACCGGCGTTCGTGCCTACGCCTCATCCCGTTTCTGGGCACCGGCGATGTTCTACTCGCTCCCTCCATGATAAGCCATCCATTGGCATATGTCGCACCCGACCCCGACATATAAGCCACAACTTTCTTCTCTTGCATTAACACAACACCGAGACCTTGCAAGGAAGCATTGCAGAAAACATCGAATGCCTGGATTCATCAGGAGGAGTCAAGACAGGAGCTGTAACCAGCTTCTCTTTGAGGGTGTTGAAGGCAACGTCACATTTAGGCGTCCAGACATACTTGACATGCTTCTGGAGGAGGTTGGAAAGAGGCTTTGCAATCTTAGAGAAATTATCAACAAATCTTCGACAATAACTTGCAAGCCCAAGAAAACTATGGAGCTTCTTGACATTCTGAGGAGGTTCCCAATTCACAATTACAAACACCTTCTCGGAATTAATAGTGATGCCTTTGGCGGAGATGATATGACCAAGGTAAAGAACTTCGTCAAGCCAGAACTCACACTTGGAAAACTTCACATAGAATTGATGCTCTTTGAGTTTGTCGAGTACCAATCTCAAATGCTTGGCATGATCCTCCTTATTCTTGGAAAAGACCAAGATATCATCGAGATACACCAGGACGAAATCATTTGTGTAAGGGTTGAAGATGAAGTTCATCATGCGAGAGAACATTGGGGGAGCATTGATAAGGCCGAAAGACATGACAATATATTCATAAGAACCATAGCTTGTTCTGAATGTTGTCTTGGGGATATCTTGTTCACGAATGCGAATCTGATGATAACCCATACGGAGGTCAAGGTTGGAGAAAACTTTGGCCCCTTTAAGTTGCTCTAATAGCTCATTGATGTTGGGAAGTGGATACTTGTTCTTTATTGTCTTCTTGTTCAATCAATGGTAGTCGACGCAGAGTCGTTCCGTTCCATACTTATTCTTGACAAAAAGGACACCACAACCCCATGGAGATGAACTCGGTCTGATCAGACCCATACACTCTTTGTTCATTGAGTTGTTTCTTCAACTCCTTCAACTCCTCTGGTCCTAGCTTTTAAGAACGCTTGGAAACACGTTCCGTGCCAGGCTCAATATCAATAACGAATTCAACTGGCCGGTGAGGAGGCATTCCTGGAAGCTCTTC
The DNA here is from genome assembly GCF_018294505.1 of Triticum aestivum. Classification (NCBI taxonomy): domain Eukaryota; kingdom Viridiplantae; phylum Streptophyta; class Magnoliopsida; order Poales; family Poaceae; genus Triticum; species Triticum aestivum. Next base: position 365,228,819 of record NC_057803.1, read on the forward strand.
TGGAAAGACGTCTTGATATTCACAAACAACTGGAATCTGAGAGATGGCATTCAACTCTCCCTTCTCATTGAGACAAAACAATCGAATGGTATCGTCACGAGCGGCATAGATGATCACGTCCTCAGAAGAGTGTCTCAATTGAATCTGCCTGGCAGCATAATCTAGCTTAGCCTTGTGCTTAGAAAGCCAGTCCATGCCGAGAATTAGATCAATATCCGAGTCACTAGGGACCATTGGAGAAGACAGAAATTTATAGTCTCCCATCTTGATGGAAACATCCAGAGCCATCAATTTGGTGTTCATGAACAAACCCGGAGAGGAAACCGCTATCGGCTTAGGCAAATCGACAGTATGCAAATCGTGCATGGATGCAAAAGGCTTTGATATGAATGAAATAGATGCACCAGTATCAAAAAGTACTCTTGTAGGAATATCATTGACTGGAAGATTACCCATAATCACTTTTGAAGAATCCTCTGCATGAGCTGCATTCATCATGTTCACCTTTGCAGACTTGGAATTATGCTTGAACACTGCATTGCTGGAAGATCTCACAGGAGGAGGCAGAAGGCGCCTTTGGTTGAAGCACTACTTTGCATAGTGCCCTTTCTGCTAACACTTGTTGCAAGTAATCTTGTGAGAGCGGCCGATGATAAGGAGCACTTGACCTTGGAGTATGAGACTGAGCTTTGTTTTGATAGCCTGGGTTGCGTGGTGGGAAGATCCATTGCCACCTTTGCTCTTTTGCTAGTAGGGATGGCGAAAAGGAGGAGACAACCAGAATTTTTGTTGATTAGCTGCCACTTGTGATGAAGAAGAAGAAGATTGAAATGCGTCCCTCACTCTCTTCTTAGAAGCCTCACACTTGAGCTGAGCAGCTTCTTGCTTTAGTGCCATGTTGTAGAATTGACCAGACTTGGTCGACTCAAGAAGCACGAGAGCTAACTGCAGGTCTTCTCTCAGGCCACCTCTGAATTGATATATTATACTCTTTTCATCAGGAACCTCTTGTTTAGCGAAGCGAGCAAGTTTCTGAAACTGGATATTGTATTGATACACAAACATGCTGCCATGCTTGAGATTGCGGAACTCCTCATGCTTGCTCTCAGCAACACTTGGTGGGATGTGATGAGCTTTGAAGTCTCGGCGGAAATCATCCCAGGTAATCACACGACCTCCTCTGAAATCTCTGTATTGTTGAAACCACTCAGCAGCTTGGTCCTTGAGATGAAACGAAGCAAACTAGAAAAAGTCCTCAGGCCTGACATTGCTACATTCAAAATGCTTGCAAATGTCCACGAGCCAGTCGTCGGCATCTGTGGCCTCGACACAGTTGCTGAAGGCCTTCGGCTTGTTTGCGAGGAACTGGTTGAGAGTAGAAAACTAAGGCTGATTTTTGCCTTGGCCTTGATTTCCTTGGTTGCCTTGCCCTTGGTTGCGCTCTCGCAAGAGTTGCAAAAGCATCTGAGTGTTGGTGTTGGTGGCTGCCATGACAGCCTGCCATGCCTCCGGAGGTGGAGGTGGTGGCGGATACTGACGCGTTGGATGATCCATCTTGAAGAGAGTGACATCTGTTAGAATTTTGATAGAAATATATTCAAGCTGAATCAATGGATCGAAATTGCAACATATAGTCTCACAATAAACATTCGAACAAGGATGAACGAATGAATTCCAAAGTAAATCATCACACATCCATAAGGGTGAGAAGCCACTTAGATAAAGGTAGATGAATGAAACAACAAGGTATGGATATGAACAAATAATTGGTAAGGATTACCCAATCACAAACCAAATATCTGCGGGAAGAAATACTAGAGCTACTTGAATTCGCACCTATTAAACTCCCGAAACTTTCTCGTTATGCAATCAGGTGTTGGGGCACAGGGGAAGCATAATATCTCACCCAAACTAGCAATTCCTACATCCAGCTGCATCCATCCTTCAATACATAACCAAGAAACCTTCGGAAATCATGTACCTCAACCTTCGAAAAGCATCCGTTATACGAGTTATGGCAATACTCCCGAACTCCCGCCTAGTACTAGGTGGCATCGAGGTTATCTCACCAACAACTGCATAAAAGAGAATTTTGATGTCGGCGAACTTAGGTATTCCAGAACTGCAACGATAAAATTGTGACGACAACACCTCGGAGCTCAACTCCCCGGGACACTTCCGCAACCCCTAAATGTCAGAAGGCACCAAGAACAATGTTCTTGTCACAAGACTATCAGAACGATTCCAATATACCCGCATGATCCTAAATTATTTTAGTGAAATTTGAGGAGAGAAGAGTCAAAACTTCTACGTCAGGAGGCCTCACCAGAGCGACGAAGGGACTGAGGGGTAAAAAGAATCCTAGTCTCCGATATATATAATCCTAAGACTCAAAACATTTTCTTCTAGACTCAACAACGTTAGTGATTCGATCAAGCAGGGGGCTCCTAAGTCTGGGATGGCTCTGATTACCAACTTGTAACACCCACAATGCGGCTATATCTCCCACGTGTCGGGGCATGACTTAGAGGCATAGCCGCAAGGTAGGCTTATCGCAAGAGGGGTAATCTTTACACATCCCATGTACTGAATAAGAAAGGGATAAAGTGTTGGCTTACAATCACCACTTCATACAATACATAAATAAACCATACATCATCCAAAGTACAATCAAAGGTCCACTACTAATCATGAGGAAATGAAAGAAGACAACCCCAAATGCTAGATCCCCGATTGTCCCAACTAGGCTCCACTACTAATCATGAGGAAATGAAACATAATAGAGACCCAAGTCTTCGTCGAATTCCCACTTGAGTTTGGTAGCATCCCCTGCACTGGCATCATCGGCACCTGCATCTATTTGGAAGTATCCGTGAGTCACGAGGACTCAGCAATCTCACACCCGCGCGATCAAGACTATTTAAACTTAAGGGTAGGAAAGGGTAGTGAGGTGGAGCTGCAGCAAGCACTAGCATATATGGTGGCTAACATACGCAAATAAGAGCGAGAAGAGAAGCAACGCAACGGTCGAGAAGCTATAAGTGATCAAGAAGTGATCCTGAAACTACTTACGTTCAAGCATAACATGATACCATGTTCTCTTCCCGGACTCCGCCGAAAAGAGACCATCACGGCTACACACACGGTTGATTCATTTTAATTAAGTTAGGTGTCAAGTTCTCTACAACCAGATATTAACAAATTCCCATCTACCCATAAAACTTGCTATGTCTGAAATTGATCCTCGTTAACATAGCATGTTTTATTAATAGTTTCAGACTTTGCAGAAAAACAGAGCATGGCATAAACAAAATTATGATAGAAACTTTGTGAGCTCAAATCACTCACCACAAAGCATTGCATGACAAAACAAGCATACCAATAGAAATATGACATGTTCATGAAGCTAACTATGGCAAGAGAAAGTTCATAGGTTGCATGGATCACTAGCAACAAACATGGAAAAATTGATTAACATGTTAACACTCTGCCAGGAACATTTTATAGCAAAATTAGAGCAAGAACAAGACATGCTAGTGCACTCCATAATTGCAAACAGGGGCATGGATGGGGAGAGCATAACCACATGTTCAAAACATCCTTACTAAAGTCTACCAAAATAAGCATGGATATCACTGTAGCATCAAGTTTACATGGCATCAAAATAACAGCAAGAAAAGGACTTAGCAAAATCCTAAGTCCCTGAAAACACCAACATTGCGGAGGCTACTTTGGATGATTGTTCTAGTCACCACATAGATCACAAAAATATGAGGCAAGCACCTCTGTAAATACGGCATGTTGTAGTTCAAAACTCATGTAGACCTGAAGCCGATATGATGCACACATCAAATGCAACAAAAATGACAAATCCTCATTATATGATAAGTAACAGTAGTTACCATTTTATAGCACACTTGCGTCAATGAAAATGGCATCATAATGAACATGAACATGCATGGAACTTCTTCTAACCTGCAGATCTCATCGAGCGAACAATTCGATATATCATATGCATGAAACGGAGCTACAGACACCGAGATGTGATGCAAAGTGCATGGCATAAAAATAATGCAGATTCGGGACTTGGTGAAATATTACCCTCCGGAAAAGTCAACGGGATGGAGGGATCCGGGATAGAGAGATCCGGGGACGGGGAAGCCGTTTGGATCAGGGACCGTTGGATCTGGTCCCGATCCGGATCCGAACTCTGACGAGGGGGCCGGATGGTGTGGAGCGGCGACGAGGCGGCGGCGCGGTGGTGCGGCGAGGCGGCGGCGGGCAAGGTCCAACGCGGCACGAGTGAGCGGTGGTGGTGACTGGTTGTGGTGGTGCACGTGCCGGCGGGAGGTGAGGTGGCGCGGAGGCGGCACGAGTGAGCGGTGGCGGCGACTGGTTGCAATGGTGCACGCGCCGGCGGGAAGCTTGGCAGTAGCGCGGGGAGTGCTCAGGCGGCGCGCGTGCGGCGATGGGCCTGGCGGGCCCGCCTCGGGCTCGCCAGGCCGCGATGGCGGGGCTAGCCGGGCGACACGTGGCACGCCCTGGTTGGCGCGGGGCGGTGGCGGCGACTTGTCCGGTGGGATACGGACACGTCCGGCGGCGGAGAGGTGCTGGGCTAGGGTTTTGGACCCGGAATTTCGGAGGAGTGCACATATTTATAGGTAGGGGAAGTTTGGAGTGTCCAAATGAGGTGTAGTTTTCGCCTACACGATCGTGATCCGACGAAGGAGGACATGGAGAAGGTTTAGATGGGTTATTGGGCCGTTTTGTAGGGGTGTTGGGCTGCAACACACAAGAGGCCTTTACGGTTACCCTATTAACCGTTGGAGTATCAAACGGCCTCCAAATGGAACGAAATTTGACAAGCGGTCTACCGGTGGTTTATCAAGGCCACTTGGCAAATCTCGGTCCATTCCGAGAACGTTTAACACCCGCTCATGAAAAGAGGCAAGAGGGGTAAGCCGGTGCATGTAGGAGTGTCGGATTGCAAAACGGACAATGGGGAAAATGCTCGGATGCATGAGACGAACACGAATGCTAATGCGATGCACATGATGACACGAAATGAAATGGATGACATGAACAAAACACAAAACTAAGAAAAAACCTAACCTCGAAGGGAAATAACATAACTTAAAGCCGAAAATGGCAAGAGTCGGAGTTACAAATATGGCAAGTTATATCCGGGGTGTTACAACCATGGCCACTATAAATAGGACTGAGCCACCACCATGGAGGGGGGATCCATTCCACCCTGACCAACTCACTAGCTCATCGAGCGCAAGAACACCTCAGCTCCCGATGATGTCCTACCATTGTACTAGTTCATCCTCAACCCCTCGAGGCAATCCACCACAAAGCTGGAGTAGGGTATTACACCGCAAGGTGGCCCAAACCAGGATAAACTATTGTGTCTCTTGTCCCTTGGGTTTGTCGAGCTAGGCCTTGGAATCGTCGAGTGGGCAGACTGGTGAGGATGAGTGTAACACCCACAATGCGGCTATACCTCCCACGTGTCGGGGCACGATTTAGAGGCATAGCCGCATGGTAGGCATGTCGCAAGAGGGGTAATCTTTACACATCCCATGTATTGAATAAGAAAGGGATAAAGAGTCGGCTTACAATCGCCACTTTACACAATACATAAATAATCTGTACATCATCCAAGGTACAAACAAAGCTTCGACTACGGAACCAAATTAAACAAAGACAACCCCAAATGCTAGATCCCCGATCGTCCCAACTAGGCTCCTCTATTGATCATCTGGAAAAAGAAGCATAGTAACAACCCGAATCCTCGTCGAACTCCCACTTGAGTTTGGTAGCGTCCCTTGCACTAGCATCATCGGCACCTGCATCTATTTGGAAGTATCTGTGAGTCACGGGGACTCAGCAATCTCACACCTGCGAGATCAAGACTATTTAAGCTTATGGGTAGGAAAGGGTAGTGCGGTGGAACTGCAGCAAAGCACTACCATATATGGTGGCTAACTTATGCAAATGAGAGCGAGAAGAGAAGCAAAGCACGGTCAAGAAGCTATAATATGATCAAGAAGTGCCCCTAAAACTACTTATGTTCAAGTATAACACAAGACCGTGTTCTCTTCCCGGACTCCGCCGAAAAGTGACAATCACGTCTACACACGCGGTTGATTCATTTTAATTAAGTTATGTGTCAAGTTTTCTACAACCGCATATTAACAAATTCCCATCTGCCCATAACCGTGGGCACGGCTTTCGAAAGTTCAAAACCCTGCAGGGGTGTCCCAACTTAGCCCATCACAATCTCTGACGGTCAATGAAGGATATTCCTTCTCCCAGGAAGACCCGATCAGACTCGGAATCCCGGTTACAAGACATTTAGACAATGGTAAAACAAGACCATCATAGCTGCTCGAATGTGCCGACAAATCCCGATAGGAGCTGCACATATCTCGTTCTCAGGGCACACCGGATGAACACTACGTACAACTAAAACCAACCCTCAAGTTTCCCCGAGGTGGCGCTGCAAGTGGCTCTGTTTTGGACCAACACTCAGAGGAGCACTGGCCCAGGGGTTTAAAATAAAGATGACCCTTGAGTCCGCGGAAAACAAGGGAAAAGGCTTAGGTGGAAAATGGTAAAACCAAGGTTGGGCTTTGCTGGAGGAGTTTTATTCAAGGTGAACTGTCAAGGGGTTCCCATAACACCCAACCGCGTAAGGAACGCAAAATCAAGGAACATAACACCGGTATGACGGAATCTAAGGCAGCAAGAGTGGAACAAAACACCAGGCATAAGGCCGAGCCCTCCACCCTTTACCAAGTATATAGATGCATTAAACTAAATAAGAGATAATAATGATATCCCAACAGTATCCATGTTCCAACATGGAACAAACTTCATCTTCACCTGCAACTAGCAACGCTATAAGAGGGGCTGAGCAAAGTGGTAACATAGCCAAACAACGATTTGCTAGGAAAGGTGGGTTATAGGCTTGACATGGCAATATGGGAAGCATGATATAGCAAGTGGTAGGTAACGCAGCATAGCAATAGAGCGAACAACTAGCAAGCAAAGAGAGAAGTGATTTCAAGGGTATGGTCATCTTGCCTGCAAAGTTCTTAGAGTTGACGAAAGCTTGATCCTCGTTAGCATACTCAACAGGTTCCTCGATCATGTACTTGTCTCCCGGCTCTACCCAAAGCAAGAACACAAGTAAAGGACCAACAATCAATCACGATGTAATGCACAAACAACATGATGCAAAACATGGCATGACATGCGGGATGTGATATGCAATGCATATGCGTGCTCCGGAAGGAAAAGGATCAACAAGGAATCAACTTGGCAAACCAAGTATGCCGCTGGAAAGAGGAGATCATTTTGGGTGAAATCGATATAAAGATCACCGGAAACGGATGCACAGTTTGCAAATGGCAAGCAAAACAAGAATTGCATAATTCTGCGATTAACAGCACGATGCCATCTAGAATGCAACAAGAAACTAAGCTACCGCACTCCAATATCAACAAGGCATATGGTAGTTATATACACAAGATGCTTGACAAAACATGAACACTGAGCTACGGTTAAATCACACAAAAGAAGGTTCAAATAAGCATGGCAAAAGTGCAAAAGATATCAGCTTTACAAACTTAGTGAAAATACTAACATGCTAGAAAATAACATCAGGAAGCCATGTTTAGAGCAAGCAAACGACATGCTACATGAACATATCATAGCAATACAAGGCATGGCATGAATCTAGTAAATGCAAAGAACAAAATTCTCTTAATGATCATGAGCCAAAAAGGCACAGAAGATATGATGGCACCCATGTAAACATAGCAAGTTTTATTATCAGTTCCAGACATAGCAGAAAACAGAGCATGGCATAAACAGAGTTATGAATGCCTCTTTGCGAGCTCAAATCACTCATCACAAAGCCTTGAATGACAAAACAATCATACCTACAGCAATATGACATGTTAATGAAGCTAACCATGGCAAGAGCAAGTTCATAGAATCCATGGATCACTAGCAACAGCCATGGCAAAATTGATTAGCATGTAAACAATCTACCAGGAATATTTTATACCAAAAGTAGAGCAAGATTAAGACATGCTAGGAACTCCTTAATTGCAAACCTGGGCATGTATGGATAGAGCATAACCATATGTACAAAACACCCTTACTGAAGATACTCAAAACAAGCATGGATCTCACTGTAGCATCATGTTTACATGGAATAAAAATAACAGTAGAACAAAGACTTAGCAAAATCCGAAGTCCCTGAAATCAGCAATATCATGAAGGCTACTTTGCAAGCTTGTTCTAGTCACCACATTGATCACAAAAATACGTGGCAAGCACTCCTATAAAGATAGTATGTCATAGATCAAAACACATATAGAGCACATGCCCATATGATGCACACATCAAATGTGACAAAAATGACAAAACATCATAATCTGCTAAGAAACATGAGCAAACATTTTATAGCACTCTTGCATCAATGATTTGGCAATCAAGATGTACTCAAACAAGCATGCCACAATGGAATGAAATGAAGAGCATCTTCCGGTGAACATTTTGATATATCATGCGCATGAAACGGAGCTACGGTCATGGAGTTATGATGCGATGAACAGAGCATATAATCATCACAGAAAAAGACTTAGTGGGAAAACGGGGTCAACCTCCTCCCAGATCTAGGGTTTTGCACGGAAGCTGAGGGCTAGATCTTCATCGGAGTTGCGGTGGCAGGAGTTGGGGGATGGAGACCGGCAGAGGAGAAGGTGGCCGGAGCGTCGGCGTGGAGCGCCGATGAGCTCGGTCGGCGGCGAGCTGGCGCGGAGGCGGCGGCGCACG